>NW_015166454.1:415160-425008 GCF_001447785.1 Gekko japonicus | reverse complement strand
AGCACCAGCAGACAGAGCCCTAGTAGAGCACCAAAGTGCAGCGCAGAAAAGAGTATATGGTGGAAAATCCTCTAAGCACTTGGAGTTAACAAAGAGAAACTTGGCACAATTTCCCCCCCAATCTATGTTGGTAAATTTGTGGTTTACAATTTATTCTTGGCTGTCATAATTACTGATATTTATCCACAATTTGGAAATTGTTTAAATATAACTGTATATTTACATGGTACAATCCTAAACAGAGTTATATTATTCTAAGTTAATGGAAGTCAATGGGCTTAGAATGGTGTTACTTGTCTGACAATAGACTAGGTACTGAACCTTCAGTCAAATGAAGTTTACCTCTGGTTCTATATCCATCATACCTTGCTTATTAGTGGTTGACCATTCTCAGAGACAGATTGCTGGGTTATATGGTCCATAAGCTCCTCAGAGGAAGGGGGGGGATAAAGTAGAAATGTGGATTGATCTGATTTAGCCAAGCCTAAATAGGCTAGGAATGTGCTTGTCAAGTTTCAGCTCAAGGCAAATTTAAAGAGTTAAGTTATAAAACGCCGAATAAAATGTTGGTAATGGAAACCTCAGTGTTAGCAGCACCAGCAGACAGAGCCCTAGTAGAGCACCAAAGTGCAGCGCAGAAAAGAGTATATGGTGGAAAATCCTCTAAGCACTTGGAGTTAACAAAGAGAAACTTGGCACAATTTCCCCCCCAATCTATGTTGGTAAATTTGTGGTTTACAATTTATTCTTGGCTGTCATAATTACTTATATTTATTCACAATTTGGAAATTGTTTAACTATAACTGTATATTTACATGGTACAATCCTAAACAGAGTTACATTATTCTAACTCCATGGAAGTCAATGGGCTTAGAATGGTGTTACTTGTCTGACAATAGACTAGGTACTGAACCTTCAGTCAAATGAAGTTTACCTCTGGTTACAAGGTAACTATATGCATCATACCTTGTTTATTAGTGGCTGACCATTCTCAGAGACAGGATGCTGGGTTATATGGTCCATAAGTTCCTCAGAGGAAGGGGTGGGGGATAAAGTAGAAACGTGGATTGATTTGATTTAGCCAAGCCTAAACACATTACCATTGATCTCACTGTCAAGTGTGTTTAAGATTAGAAGTTGTGTTTTATCTGTTATAAAAATGATTGACTTTCTTGCAGCCAGTGATGATTGTTAAAGAACTGGGCAGCAAGGGGGGAAAAAATCCTGTTTTTCAGCTATGAAGTGGACATGAACAATTAGTAGTATGAATAGTTTGTTAAATTACTTAGGATTCAAGTCAGTCCCATTCAGTTATGTGGTACATTCAGTGAACACAATGGTATGATATCAAAGATAAAGATCCTTATTCAAGTATGTGCACATATAATGTGTTAGAAAATCAGCAATTGTACCAAGCTAAGAAAAAGATGCACTGGGCACTACGGAAAATCTATTCTTTGCATTTGTCCTCCTGTTTAGTTGGTTGGCATAAGAGCTCATTTTCCAACTGGGGCTAAATGCACACAGCCTTGGATCTGCAGTGTAGTGAGGAGGGAGAGACTACATGCAATCTCCATAAGTCATTTTTTTCCCCTTCTTTTAAATTTTTTGTTTCCAGTGGCACTGTTTGGATTATATTGTTTCCCTGAAAACTCAGAATTTCACATTCAGGACACCTCCTCCCAGATGGGATAGCGTCTGAAAATAAAACCAATATTTTTATGAAATCGCTTTACTATTACAGCCTGGAAACATAGTCTATCAGGATGCCATTACAGAAAGAATAAGCTTTTTATAATAATAAAGTAGTACCATTTTGAGACCCTTCAGGCACAGTGCATACCACTATTATAGAAACATTTATTTGAATCATCCAGTTATACCACATAATTCATCAATCTGATACAGTTCTACATGGCCACAAATGATAAAGAAGTTATATTATTGAGAGTGTCTGCAACATTATTATGAATGGAAAATGAAGGACTTTTCCTTTGAATTTTGGGTCTTGGTAATACCATTTAGTATTTCAAAGACCTGAAAATTCACAAAAGTAATGGCCCTAATCCTACTGATAATTGTTCATCCAAAAAACAAGTAGATAAATAAAATGTCACACATCACATGGAGGATTGTTGTATCACAATGCACTTTGGTAGTCATTGTTCCCACATTCTGACTGTCCATAAATTGTCTAAATCAACCAACCAATCATTAATAAATATTAACAAGTGGGGACCATGAGAAACTTGTGGGGAGGGTGAATCCTTCCTTTGCTTCCTTCGCTCTCCCCCCACCCCTTTCCCAACTCTCTCTCTCTCTCTCATTCTCCTTCACTGGGGATGTGTCGCATTTTGTAGTGTTTGCACTGGGAGGAGGCAGCACCAAGCCTGAGTGCAAAGTAGAATTCTCTGTTGTTTTGTGCTGGGGGGCGGGGTGCTCCTCCAAATGTAAACAGTGGATTTGGTTTTGTTTGCACTGTAAGGATGTGGCACCCAGCTCAAGTGCGAAGCAGCAGCCTCTTTTGCTTCACACTTGGGGGTGCTCCCAGGTCCAGCATGGTTCCCCACTCCCGATTGCTGCTGTTGCTGTCCCTGGGCATGGTGAGGTTTGCAGCCTCTGTTGTCAGACCCGCTGTGCCCCCCCCCCATGGCACTGATATTGACTCCAGGCCCAGCGAGATTCACAGCTGTCGTCGCCAGGCCTGCTGCTGCTTTCTTCTCTCTCCTTCGATGCTGTTGCTATCTCTGTGCCCAGCAAGGCTTTGCAGCAGGCCCACTGCGGCTCCTGCCCATTGCTGTCACCAGTACTGAAGGGGAGGTAAGTGTTTACAAAATGTATTTTTTAAAATAGTTTTACAGTGAAGAAAAAGTAGTACTTCCCCCAATAGATGGTTTATTTATTTTTAAAATGTATTTCTATCCTGTTCTCCTAAGTAGACTCAAAGTGGTTACCACATATGCACACAAATCCAATATATATAATGAAGAGTTTTAGAAAAGACACCATGATTTAAAAACCTTTATGAACCAAGACAAATCTACAGTTGAGCCAAAGAACCTCTTTATATTTCTTTGTTGAATCTCAGAGGAGAAGATACTGCCTTCATATCATTTCATTCTTCACCAGGCTGCAGGTATCCTTAAGGAGGAACAGAAAAAAAAACTGATTGGAAGATTATAAAGCTTGCCCGGGCTCATATGAGGAGAAGCAATCCTTTAAATATGTGTATCCTAAGCCATCGAAATAATAACAAAAACAAAACAGCAACTTGAATTGGACTCAGAAACAAGTGGACCTGTTGTAATATCACAGTAAGATACAGATGGTCTGGCTGACCCCCATCTGCAAATATGTGTACTAACTGTAGTTCTGGGTTGTTTTTAAGGAATGATCTATGTAATATGTATTGCAATACTCTAGTCTCTAGATAACAGTGGTATAGATCAGTGTGGCCAGGCCAGCTATAAAAAGGCGTAGTTGGAGACATTCTTATTGATCTAGTACATTTCTATCCCAACCTTCAAGCAGCTCAGGGTTTCCCCCTCCATTTTATCCTCACAAAGTCAGTTAGCGAAACAGTAAGGATTTGGTCTCCCATATACTAGCCCAACTCTCTATCCACTATTCCAAGTTGGTGCTTGGCTTGTAATGGAAAAAAGTCAGTCATTCGTAGAAATATCTGCAAGATCAAATTCAAGAGCATCTAACGCCACAGGCACCTTATCCAAAATGCATAATGGAATCTCCTTGCGAGATCCTGCGAGCCAGTTTGGTGTAGTGGTTAAGAGCGGAGGACTCTAATCAGGAGAACCAGGTTTGATTCCCTGCTCCTCCACATGCACAGTTCTGTCAGAACTGTTCTCTCAAGAGCAATTCCCTCAGATCTCTCTCAGCCTCACATACTTCACAGGGTGTCTGTTGTGGGGAGAGGAAGGGAAGGAGGTTGTAAGCTGCTCTGAGACTCAGAGTGAAGGGTGGGGTATAAATCCAACTCTTCTTCTTTCCTCCCCTGGCTCTCCCCCATCTTTCCAAGGGGAGGTGTAGCCTTTCTGGCATGGCAGCCCCCAGCCACCAATCTCCCCTGTCCTTCACCTCATTGGCTGCCCCTTCTTGGGGCTAGATTGGACATCTGCCCTTCTGCCCCACTCTCTAGCCCTTCCTCCATCTGAGCCTTTCACTTTACCGGACCCTGTTGGGTAGATGGGGGATTTCTGCCATTTGTGCCAAGGCTGGGCTGTGAAGTTTAGAGCCTACCCTTGACCAACATCACTGCCTCAGTGCTGGCTGATGATGTCACCAGTCTCCCCCAATCGGAACAGATTTCTGGAGTGTCCTGGGGCTGGCTCTGGTTGGACAGCGAGGTCTCTGTTCTTCCTCCTCAGTCCATCACTGACTTTCTCTCCAGATGGGTTCCAGCTTCTTCTTTCCTCCTTGGTATCTGGGGCTCTCAGGGAAGGATTGCCACATTCCTTGCCAGGCCAAGTGCATCCAAGCCCATGCTGGCTCAAGAGCCAGCATTGGCCCCAGACATTCCTCCTACATGTACTTCCCAGCCTTCCTGACCAACATTTCCATCTTGTATAGAATTAGCTTTAGCTCACTCACTCTTAGTCACTTGATCAAGCATCCAGACATGGACCAAGGACTGAGACAAGGCATCTGAGGCTCAAAGAAGTCAAAGAAATATATATCTGGGTGTCATCAGCATATTAGTACCACTCCAAAGCTATGGACAATTTCATTCAGGGGTCTCACAAAACTGTTAAATAATGTAACGGAAAGAACAGGTTACTTCAGCACCCCACAATCAGCTCTCAAGGAATAAACAAACCTCCTAAGGCATCGCTGTCTTTGCTACTAGGTGGCTGCTTAACCACCCTATAAACACTTCTCCTTAGAAACGTTGGCTCAGCTGATGTTGACCTGGCCAGCAGTGAGATATGAGCCATCATATTCTGAGGAATTCTGGCCTTGACTTATGAATAGGGTTTGGAATGGTTGAGACAGAGAACCTGGGACAGAAGTGGAAATATGAGAGATGGCAGATAAAAGAAGGGATTGAGAAAATCTTGTGTGATCTGATAGGAGAAAAGCCCAGGCTTCTCAGCTGTCTTCCTGCTACATGCAAAGCTACAAATGAGGCTAATGTTGAATACTTTATGAATATTTACAAGATAAAATGATGAAAAGCAACCAAGAAGCAAACATCATGCTTTGTACTGTAGTTATAAATTAGTTACTTGCATTTTGTTTAGTTTTGTTAGAATTACTGGGAGCATTTGCGGTTCCATTCTTGGTTTAGATTTATTTCAAGCATAACTGTGGCTATAGGAACATAAATTCAGGTTAGATGTGTTTAAAAGGGCTGCTTATGTGAACCCAAATGTGTTTATTAATCATGATTTTTATATTATTTATATTTTCAATGGCATGTTGGTATAAACCAAATATATCATTTTCATCTATCAAATGTTTCACAGTGTTAGTCTAACCTGACAACTACTCCCTGTAAAACTGACCTGAAAGGAAACTTATGTCTCGATTGATTGAAAAAAAACCTTTCTGGAAGAAATAAAATGTACAGAAGAATGAGCTGCAAACTTGAACCTATATTGGCTCTTTTCTTTTTTTTTGTCATCAAGTCACAGCAACACTGTAGTGTTTTCAAAGCAGAGGTGGCTTGCCATTGCCTTCTTCTCTATCAGGACCCTAGTATTCCTTGGAGGTCTTCATCCAAATACTGACCAGGGCCAACCCTGCTTAGTTTCCAAGATCTGATGAGATCAGGCTATCCTGGGCTGTACTGGTTGGGATGGTGCTTTCTTTACCACAACTCTTTTCTCTTCCTCAAATATGGATCCATTTTAAACCCACCTTTTTGTGCTATTACCTGCACTATTGGGGGGGGGGGGTCGGTTAAGCAACAAACAGTAAAGTTAAAAGGAATAAGAAAAATGAAGTTGAGTAAATTTAAAAGATGGGGGGCTGGAAAATGATTGGTTATTGCTTGGTTTGCCTGTGATTGGTCAGGTTAGGAAACTGTGGCTGGAGTGGTGAAAGTTTCACATTTCTAAGGATTGGGAGAGTTTAAATCATGTAGAATCAGTCAGAAGCAGTTGTGTAAAGAGAAGGTGTAAGAGAAGGCAGTGAAGGAAACACTGTTAATAAAATAGCCCTAGGAATGGCTGAGTGTGTGTGGTCAATACAATATAATGGAGAAAAGGGGCTATTGTTTATAAACAGGGTATACATGGGGACAGAGAGTTAATAAGCAATTTTTATGTTATTTTTCTTCGCTTGGTATATTTACAATTGAATTTTTGTATTATTCAGATCTTAATAAATCTTTTTCTTTTATCAGTCCCTATATTCAGCACTTAGTTATATTAGTTACCACACTATGTTATCTCCCAAGGTATCTTTGGGGAAATGGAAAAGAAATTTCAACTGGTAGCAGCACCCCGAACAGACCATGTGTCACGTCCCCTCACCACAAGCTGCAAGTGCCTTTCCCCAATATGGCTCCATTCTTTTTTGTTATGGAAACACTGGAAAGAATGAAGGATAATTTTCTCACACTCCTTTTAGCTCCATATATGCCAGCAGATCTAAAAGGAGGAAGAGTCACTGCATCGTTGCAGGTACCTCTGGACTATATAGGAATATGAATATGTGGTTTGTGGCTTTTTCCAGTGTTGCCAGGCATTTCTTCCACTGGGAAATGGGAGATCAATATAATGTGTCCAGTTGGGGATAAGCTCCTCTGCCAGGTTAGAGATCTCAGCAGGATTTCCTAGGGTGAGACATGGAACTCCTGAAGAATTACAACTGAACTTCAGTCGTATGGAGATCAGTTCCCCTAGAGAAATAGCTACGTTGGAGGGTGGACTCTATGGCATTATACCCTATTGAGGTTTCTCCCGTCCCCAAATCCCCCCCCCCCAGGCTGTACCGCCAAAATCTCAAGAGGTTGGTAGCCCTAGTTCTGCTGCCGTGGTCAGGTTTAACTTTCAGGACAGAGTTTTATATTATTCCAAATTCACTGCAAGAATCTGTACTATGCTTTTTTGGGGTGGTTGACATGATAAATGCGTGCCACACAAATCAGTGAATGTTTTTAAGGGGCGTTCATAAATACAAAAATGCAGTCACTTGGTGACAAATGCTTATATAGACTCTGTGTTTGAAAACTTACCCTGCAGTGCTTATTTGCACTATTAGATCTCATAGAAATATGAGCATTTCATTTACCAAATACACTTGATACTGTCCAAACCCATGCAGCTTGTCTGAGGTTAAAACAGTCTTTATGTGATATGGAGAAACTCATTGAAGGAGCAAGAATAAATCACTGGAAACATGCCATGAGTGTATTACTGTGCTGACAGCTGCTCCATGGAATCTTGGCTGCAGTATGACAGCTCCCAACACATCACATGACACATTGTTCTTTGTAATCCTTGTTATTGTTTTTTCCTGCTTAATATAGTTGAATTTGCATCTGCTTTCTGACTGCTTCCTTAGTCTAAAAACTCTACACCAACTGAATTTGAACCAAATGACTACCTATAATTTAGCAGACATAGGGAAGGGAGAATAGATCTATCCTGGGTCAAAATTTGAAATAGATTTTTAAAAGATAATTATAGGAACAAGGGCAGTTCAGTAAATATTTTTAACCTGATAGCTTAGGTGGAGCCCAAAACCCTTCCCTTGGTTCCTGAAGGTTACCATGAATAGTAACATTACAGATTGAGCTTCCATGATATGGGTGAAAAGTATATGATGTAAACTAAGCAGATCTGCACCCCAGAATTCCCGATCCAAAAATACACATGAAAATTGTTGTTTGGGGTTGTTACTATGATTTTCTGGGATGGTTAAACAAATCTGGGATTCTTAGGCATCATGAAAAAGATCCCCTGAAAAATCCAATTTGTTTTTCATGTTTGGGTGCTTGCCATCAGCAACAGCGGGGATCTTGTTTTTCTTTGATTCTCAGAATTTCCCAGGCAGTGGCTTGGGGAAGGCAATTCTGGGCTGGTGCAAGCCAGGTGTAGGGCCTAGCACAGCTGTGAGTCTGACTGACTCTTTCTCCTTTCCTCCATCTTTTGTTGGGGCAGGGCCCTTTTCCCCTTTGCAGATGGGATGTCTGAAGGCACCTTGCTAAAGGCCCTGTAGAATTGGACTCCTTGGTCCAATCCACTTAAAACTGGGGGGGGGGGTTATTGGACAGGCAGCAATAGCTCTCATGCAATTTTGGTGTAATTTGGTTGAAAACAGCCACTCTAGTGCCCCCCAGTCCCTACATAGGGAATAATGGCAAAGCTGAGGTTGCAGCTGGTTCTTTTTCTTTCTCTCCCTCTTGTGTGGCAGTGGGGCCCTTTTCTGGGGCCCTTCCCCCCCAGTCTGCAGCTCCATGATGTTCAGAGGCCCATAGAATTTGACCCCTTGGCCCAATTTTGCTTGAAACCTGGCGGGTGGTCTTTAGTGGACAGGCAGCACTAGTGTCCTTGCAATTTCAGTGTATACCAGCTTCCCTGAAAAATCCCTTCAAAGGGAATAATGCAACCTGAATTCTGGAATTCTGAAAAAGCCTGAACCTGAATTGCTAATGGGCCCCCCGATGCTGTTGAATAATAGTATTTATGCCCTTTCTGAAATCTGAATACAAATAGTTCCATAGTAATATCAAGACTTGTGTGGGTAAAGTGCTGTCAAGTCACAGCTGACTTATGGTGACCCCAGCAAGGGGCTTTTAAGACAAGTGGGAAACAGAAGTGGGAAGGCCATTGCCTTCCTCTATAGACTCTTCCTTGGTGGTCTCCCATCCAAGTACTCACCCTGCTTAGCTTCTAAGATCTCATGAGATCAGGCTATACTATGCCACCTTCCCTCCCATATCAAGACTTACAGAGCAGAAATTAGGTACATGTCACAACTTTTACCTTCTTGGCATAGATATTGTCCAAAATGAGATACACACATGGCACAACCTTTAGATCTTATGATGGGGAAGATATCTAAATAACTGACACATGTGGATGCTTTCTTTCAGTTCTGAACTCTGCTTCTGGAAGTTCCCCTGAAATGAATGGGACTTACTGTGTCCTTCAGCAGTTCTGACAAATTTTATCAGGGTTTGTTCAAGAAAACTTCCCAGTGGCTACTGTTTTCCTACTGAGGCTGTGATTATCTGTGTAGAATTTTTTTTAAGTTTACCCAGATTTTTATGCTTACCCAGATCCAAGGGTTGTGGGAAGATAATTAAAACATACAAAAATAGCAATGAAAAATGAAAAATCGAGAATATAAAAAATATATGTAGTCCTAGGCTGCGGTCACATTGGAGACTTGGCACAATCTGGCACAGTGTCTCTATTTGTGGCAGTTTAAATCATCACAGGAAGGGGTGACCAGACAGCACATCCTGAAGTGGCTCTTCCATGCGCCGGTCCCACACGGAAGCATCCACATTATCAACCATGGAGTGAGGCCCTTGCTGCCAATGGGGGTAGCTCATGCTCATATGCGCTTATGTGCACATCCCTATTGGGTGGGGAAAAAAACCATGACTGAGATAGAAGTGACTGTTCACACTTCCCATCCAGCATCCATTCATGACAGGGGGGGTTAGACATTGGGAAAAGTGGAGTACAGGTGAGTTTTAGGCATGACAAGAACAACTGAAATAATAAAGTCAGAGGTACTGAATAACTATTTACAAGTTACCTCGGCTGATAAGCCTAAAATTTATCTGCCCAAAATTTCTTTGGAATCTAAGCAAATAAATTTGACCTTTCTGGCATGCCATGAGGTAGTAACTGTCACAGTTTCAGACATGT
>NW_015166454.1:413174-413328 GCF_001447785.1 Gekko japonicus | reverse complement strand
AAGGGTTGCATCAGTTTTTAGTTCTTGTGGCCCTTTTTTACACATCCAGGGAAATGCTGATCACCATGTTGGGGCCAGGAAGCCATTTTTCTCCAGGCCAGTTTAGCTGGAGATCCTGGAGATTTTTTGTCATCTTTTTGACATGGAACAGGGG
>NW_015166454.1:393526-412874 GCF_001447785.1 Gekko japonicus | reverse complement strand
ATATCTTGGAAAACTATGTAAGTGAAAAGATATATTTTGTCTTTATTAATCATTTGTCTCTTTAGTGGAATTAAAGTACTGCTAGTAAATGTGCTGCCCTGACCTGGACAGCCCTGGCTAGTTTTTGAATGGGAGACCTCCAAGGAATAGCCGGGTTGTGACAGGGAGGCAGGCTATGGCAAGCCACTTCTTAATGTCTGTTGCCTTCAAAACCCTACAGCTGGGGTGTTAAGCTCATTTGTTACGAGGGCCGGATCTGACATAAATGGGTCTTGGTTGGGCCAGGCCATGTGTATCATAAAATGTAAAGCCAGGTACTGGAGATGTAAACTTTATAAAGGATACAAACATATATTTTTTTACTTATAATACAAATATGCTTAAAACATTCACTCTTGCAATATCTGGTTTATTTATCTGATGCCTCCATGCTGCCTGGAGTGGGGAGCAAACCCTTTCCCCAGCCTGTTCTCATGGTCAATGGTCTGAGCCTAGGACCCAGGGGAAAACACAAAATGGCTGGCCATCACAAGCTTTGCAAGCCAGCACAACCTCTCTGGGGAAAAAACAAACAAACCTGCCTTCCTTTCTAGCTGGGGCTCTGGCAGCTGGTGCACTGATGAAGACCCAAAGAGGTGGGGTGTTTGGAAGCCCAAAGCACAGGCACCAGTATGCTCAGCACCTTCAGCCACATGCAGCCAGCAACAAGGGGCAAAAAGAGGAAGTTTCGAGAGGACACAAAAGAGGGGCTACTAGGTGGGCAAGCAACCTCTGACTGATGCCACAAGAGAGGGGGAGGGGTGTGTGCCTGAGTCTCCCTCCAAAAAGGCTGATTAATAATAAAACACACAAGGGAGGCAGCAGCGCCAAGATTAAAGGGAATGCACATAGCTGGGCAGGAAAGAGACTTCTCTCCCTCCCACTCACCACTTCACCCACCCAGCAACCAGGAAGAGCCACATGGTTCTGCACCTGTTCCCCCTCCCAAGCAGCTCTCATTGTCCTGCACTGACTGGAGTAGCTGATTTTTATATTGCCTGCTTGCTCTTAACAATGAAGCCATGTTTGATTTTTAATTCTGGTCTTTACTGTGTTAAATTTTCAAGCTACTGCATGAGCCATTTCAAGCTAAGCAACAAATGAGGTAAAAAGAGAAAACTATCAAAAATTAAAGTGTTTCCATAATATACTGGGTACGATGCATGATGTAGTGAAAGGAACAAGGCAAACTAGCCGGCTCGCAGGCTGGCTTTTATTCCCAAGGTACAACCACACCTAACACACACCCAATCCCCGTGATAGGTCTATTTACATTACTAGCTAACAATAGGTTAACTAAAGGAGCCTAGTCTCCCGATTGGAGGGAACTAGGATCCGGCAGTCTATTGTTCCATTGTGTGAAGCTCAGGCTCTTCGCCAGACCATGTGCGGACCTGGTCTCGCACGCGGCCGGCTCGGACACAACAGTTTCCTTTGTATTGCTTGCATTAGTACGTCAATAAGAGATCCAGGGAGCAATCCTAAGAAAGTCTACTCATACGTAAATGCCATGTTATTCAATAGGGATTACTCCCAGGAAAGTGTCTTTAGGATTGCAGCCTCAGTATACTAGAAACAAATCCAAACAGCGGAGCTACAGAAGAAGGCGTTCATATTTTAAAGCCAAGAGACTAATATTCCACAAGGAAAAATGTTTTTCTAACATATTAGATTGACACTTTAGGTTTTGGTAGCATTTCCAAGCATAGCTTTATGGAACAAACAGACACACACACACACAAAATGCAGCCAAAATAAAACAATGAATCCTAAACACAAACAGTTTGCAAGCTTGCAGGACCTCTCTGAAAAAAATATCTGCCTTCCCTTCCAGCCAGGGCTCTGGCAGCCTGGTGTCTGTTCCCTCTAAGCTGAGTTAGTGTGAGCTAGCTCACAGTTTTTTAGCCTCTGGCTCACACATTTTTGTCTTCGCTCAGGAAGGATGACTCCAGAGCAAACTAATTCATGCAGTAGCCAAATTGCTCGCTCACAACTTTGATGCCAGTAGCTCACAAAGTAGAATTTTTGCTCACAAGACTCCACAGCTTAGAGGGAACATTAAGTACAGGCATCAGCATGTTCAGCGCCTCCAGCCACACGCAGTCAGCAGCAAGGGGCAAAAAGATAAATTCTGAGAGCACACAGAGGGACCATTAGGCAGGTGGGAAGCCTCTGACTGATGCCACAAGAGAGGTGGAGGGACACGTGCCTGAGTGTCCCTCCAAAAAGGCTCTTGTGAAGCTGATTGATAATACAACCCACAAGGGAGGCAGCAGCACTGAGATTAAAAGGCCCGCACGTGGCTTCTCTCCATCTAGCTTCCCACCTAACCCACCCACCTGGAAGAGCCACGTGGTTCCGCACCTGCTTGCTTCCCTCCAGCAGCTTTCGTCACCTTGCACTGACTGGAGTAGCTGATTTTTATATTACCTGCTTGCTCTTAGCAATGAAGCCACATTTGATTTTTAATTCTGTTCTTTACTGATTAAAAACACAACACACGAGGGAGGCAGGTCGCTGGCCAGGCTAAAGCCCTGGGCAGGCCAGTTTCAGCCTGCAGTCTGTATTTTGACACCCCTGTCCTACAGGGTCACCATAGGCCAGCACTTTCCATTGCCAGTAAATGTACTATTCAAGAAACCAAAACACATTGTCAATTAGAAACAATGGCACTCAAGGACAGCTGTGGACCTTTGATGAATGCAACCAAACTTCTTACTTCATTTAGTAGTTAAACAATAGTCATTCACAAATGAGTTTAGCCTTTAAGGGAGTGATCCTAAGCTCAGAAGTAAGTGCCATGCTATTCATTGGAGCCTTCGTCTAGGAAAGTGTCCTGAGAATTGCACTGTAAGTGTAGTGATTAGGAAATACTGTTCAAAAGGACATGTTATTCCACTCTGTCTTTTGAGTTGTAGCCTGATAAGTCATTCCTATTTTCTTCTTGTAGCCTGACAAGTCATTTTTATTCCCTTCTTTTTCTGTTGTAAGAACACAACAGAGGGATACAATAATCAGCCATCCTTTGAGGACACCAGTAAGGGGCTTTTGCTTCTGCGAAAGCTATTGCTTCTACAATCATATTTCAAAAGGATATAATTCAGCAGGTGGCTCAAGGTCTGATTATTCCAGCTGTCCATCTAGTGGGTCAATTATGGTATTAGTCCATGAAAACAGAGGAGCAAAGTCTGAGCTTCTGCGAACAGCCTGGGAGTTTCAGATAAGAATATGTCTGGTGATAGAGGACTAGTGTTTGGAATCTCTTCAAGCTAAGAGTCACTACAGCTAAGCAATTGGTTGAAGCAACATCTCCAGAACTTTCAGTCAGTGTTCTGTACTATGTATGACACTAGTTATGTGACTCCTATAATTATAAAGGGAATCTATGGTGGAACCCATAGCTTTGGGCATTCTCAGGTTGTTGTTGAGGAAATGCACATAAGAGTGGTGGATACCAAAGGTCAGGCCAACTGTTGCTCTTTTTTGAGATCCATATCTCTCAGGGTTCCCAGTCAATCACACTCAACACCAGGTCTTCATAAGGTTCAGTTTATTGAGGGAGAAAGTACTTGAGACACCCTGAACTCTTGTGTCAGGAATGGCAGGGAAAGCTTGGAGAAGAAGTGCCTCAAGCCTCAAGGACACCTGCAATATAAGTGCAAGCCTAGGAGAAGGAGTGGGGGAGGCAAGCACAACTCTTTGCCTGAACATTCAAACTCATGGCAGCATTAGCAATATCTCTTATAAGATCATGGTTGACAAAGTCAAGGCATGCCTTGAAATGGACTTGTAAGAAGTTGGCTTGGGCTACATACTGACAGAAAAAGGAGTAACAAGTAAAACAAACAGAAATGTTACCACAAACCCTTCTAATAGTCCTGTTCAGTAGTCTGTACCATTGCTCAGTTCGAACTCTGCAAGCCATAATGGTGATACCTCAAATGAAGTTGCTGCTGATTATGTTTTGGCATTTCCTGAAGATGAGTACACTACCATTTTCTGAAATGACCATCAGGCAGTCTGTAAATTACAAAAAAATAATAATGTTAGGTTATTTTAAGCCATTTTGAGAACAATGTCACAATTTAAAAGCTCTTATCATGAAAGAGTAACACAAAGTTAAGGCTTCTTGCTTACTTTCAAGTGAAATATTGATGCCTTAGGGGGGTTGCAGGGGTAGCTTGTGCTATCAGACATTGTGTGACTGAAAATTACTCCAGAATTGATAGTAGCCTCTGATCATTGTAGTGAACAAAGACAGTAATCATTATCTTTTTGAAAGACTTCACTACACTGGAGAGTTCACTGAACTCCCTTTTCTAGAAATTTATGTTGTCCTGCTATGATGGCTTTATTTGTTAAGAAGATGAAATAGATGTCAAATAATCCTAGGAAGGAGTGAAGATCATGTTTGCATCTTGGTATCTGGCACTGTCCAGCTTTCTTCAGTCAGGTTGCCTTTGCAGGGATCCTGGGGCTTGTAAGCTTGGAGAGCTGGAGATGAAGCCATGAAGCTTGCACTGAGTGGACTGGTTGATCCAGCAAGACAGTCTTCCCAGGCTGGGTGGTGATCTGGACCAGCTGCTAGGTGGTGATTTTGTCTAGCTGCACCGCTGGCCAGTGGTGGAGTTCCTGAGGTTGTGCTGTGCTCTGGCCAGGATCCTGTGAAGTAGTACTCAGAGCACTGCTCAAGATCCATGGTAGGGTTGAGATTTCCAGTTTGTGGCACGCCATCATCGGAGGGCTCCCGGGCGACTCCTGAGGAACCCCCGAACCTCCTGGCCCCAGCGGGAGAATCAGAGCGATCCCATCTCCCAAAGAGCTGTCTCGGAGGGAGGCTCTTGCGGGGAGCTTGATTTGGGTATTCTCAGGTGTGTCAGTACCCGAGTAGACCCCTCATCGCTCCATAGCAAGGACCAGGAAGGGAGCGCTCATGGGCAGCCATTGAGCGTGGAGGCGCAATCGACCAACTTTCGGAGCTATACTCCAACTAGAGAATCTTATCTATCAACTTTAATCTACCGGCTGTAACTGGACTGCTCAATTTGTCTATTTTATAGTAACTTGAAGGTACTTTGCTGTTTAAAGGAACTCCATTTAAAATTTAAAGACCTAGGTGAAGAGAGGCAGATGAGGGATCCCCCCCCCACGTTTTTGACTTGGAAGTGCAGCTCAGGCGCTTTAAAATGTGCAAAGAAAAGGAATTGGTTTAAACACCTTATGGAATAGGGAAATAGCTGGAAAGTATGATTTTTTTTCTTTTTTAGTTATTTGTTTCCTTTTGTGATATTGCTAGCTTGGATACATACTAGAATTTGACTGAGTTACTTGAACTGGATGCCTATTTGGATTCAGTGGATTACTTTTGCCTTTTGCCCTGGCTTTGTGGATTGCTTTTGCTTTTGCTTTTTCCTATGTACTTCTTTAATGGAGCTGGCTAGTGAAATAACAAATAAAGAGCCTTTTTGAATGGACAAGGGATATACCCCTTTTGTGGATCTATAAGCTATATTTTGTGTTCCTATAAATTGGAAAAGCCTGAAACACCAAGAAGAAGATAAAGATTTCGGAAACAACTCTCTCATTGTGGATTTACAATTTATACTTTTTGGATATACAATCTATATTTTTGGGATATACAAATTATATTTTGGGGGCATAAAATCTTTATACTTGGAATTACAGGTAACATTTATTGGAGACATAATTTGCACATTATGGAATTATTGATCATGTACATTTGAACTGGGAACACTTGAGATTTTGCATAATAAAGATGTTGGAAACATAACTGTCTCCTTGTGGATTTACAATCTATACTTTGTGGATATACAATCTATATTTTTTGGGATAAACAACACATAATTTTTGGGACATAAAATCCATATACCTGGAATTACATAACATTTAGTGGAGGGTTACAATTTGTGCAGTGTGGAATTATAGATCACTGACATTTGAACTGAGAACACTTGACATTTTGCATAAAGCTGCTGGTAAGGCTAGAGGGTGTTGAAAAAAGATAGGGGATAAAAAAAAGCTTACAGTTGGCCTGTGTTCATATAATTTTGTGCTTATTGTGGGAACCATATGACTGAGATTGCCTCCTCTGAAGTATAGAGTGACATTGTTTCGACGGCTTACTTATAATAATAAGATAAGGGAAAACTGTGGATGTGTTTAAAAATCAGTATTGTGGTTAAATTGTTTGGGAACATTGGGAACATTGGAAGCCTCTTGAAGTAATTATTATTGAAACAATCTTTGTCTGTGTTTGATAAGGGGAAAAGGGGAAGGAGGAGGGTCTTGTGAAATAACTGTGATTTTAAATGAAAAATGTCTTCTGGTTTAGCTAGACCCTCCCCAAATGTAATAAAATCAGTAACCCAAAATGCAGCTAAGATGCCAAACCAAGAACTGCAGGCCATGATTAACGATGCTGTAAATAAAGCAATAGAAAGTACAATTCCACAGGGCATAAGCAACGCACTACCAATGGTGGTTGAACCCCTGCAAGCAAAATTTGATGCCTTGGCATTACAAGTGACATCTCAAACTCAGGAATACAAAAAGCAGATCCTGGAAAATACCCTACAAATTACCACATTAAAGCAGACTACTACCCAGTTGCAGGAGCAGTCTGAAGAGATAGACTAAAGATTTCAAATTATGGAAGCCAAACAAGATCTTCTAGAAGATTCTATAATCAGGCTAGAATTGGACAAAGCTTCTTAAATGCTGGGGTTCCAGAACATCCCAGAAGATAAAGATGAAGATGTTAGAGAGAAAAATGACCAAAATATTGGCAACATACTTTGAAGAAGAGAGTACCCAGGATATCTCAAATGAGATAGACATGGCCTACAGAATGAATTCAGCATATGCAAAAAGAAATAAAGTCCCCAGAGAGATTCACGTGAGATTCCACAAAAAAGTTATGAGAGACACCATCTTAAAAACTGCAAGCAAAAAGACACTTTACATGCAAGAGACAGAAATCCCAATTTTGAAGGAGATTCCATGGAGAGTACGAGAAAAGAGAAGAAGCGACTCCCAACTTACAAGGCATAAGAACATAAGAACATAAGAGACACCAATGTTGGATCAGGCCAAAGGCCCATCCAGTCCAACACTCTGTCACACAGTGGCCAAAAATACCAGGTGCCATCAGGAGGTCCACCAGTGGGGCCAGGACATTAGAAGCCCTCCCACTGTTGCTCCCCCCAAGCACCAAGAAGACAGAGCATCTCTTGCCCCAGAGCCCCTATCTATACCTTGTGGCTAATAGCCACTGATGGACCTCTGCTCCATATGCTTATCTAATTCCCTTTTGAAGCCGTCCATGCTTGTAGCCGCCACCACTTCCTGTGGCAGTGAATTCCATGTGTTAATCACTCTTTGGGTGAAGAAGTACTTCCTTTTATCCGTTCTAACCCGACCGCTCTGCAGT
This sequence comes from Gekko japonicus, assembly GCF_001447785.1. NCBI lineage: Eukaryota > Metazoa > Chordata > Lepidosauria > Squamata > Gekkonidae > Gekko > Gekko japonicus. Next base: position 405,385 of record NW_015166454.1, on the reverse strand, counting down.
TTCATGGAGTGCCCACGAGTTCTTGTATTGTGAGAAAGGGAGAAAAGTACCTCTTTCTTTACCTGCTCTTTCCCATGCATAATCTTATAAACCTCGATCATGTCACCCCTCAGTCGTCTTTTCTCCAAGCTAAAGAGCCCTAAGCGCTTTAACCTTTCCTCATAGAGAAAGTGTTCCAACCCTTTTATCATCCGAGTTGCCCTTTTCTGCACTTTTTCCAAAGCTATAATATCCTTTTTAAGGTGTGGTGACCAGAATTGCACACAGTGTTCCAAATGAGGTCTCACCATTGATTATATAGGGGCATTATGATATTGGCTGATCTGTTTTCAATACCCTTCCTAATAATCCCCAGCATAGCATTGGCCTTCTTTATTGCAGTCACACACTGTCTCGACATTTTCAGTGAGTTATCTACTACGACTCCAAGATCTCTCTCTTGATCAGTCTCTGCCAGTTCAGACCCCATCAATGTGTATTTATATTTAGGATTTTTGGCTGCAATGTGCATCACCTTGCACTTGGCCACATTGAACCCCATTTGCCATGTTGACACCCACTCGACCAACTTTTGGTTATTAAGAGAGAACAGAATAACATATAGATGGCTACTCCCTGAAGGTATTTTCTTCATTTTTGAAAGTAAAAGATACAGAATAAACTGCGTGCAGTAAAGACATCTCTCAATAAATATATTACAAAAACTTTTAAAAAATATATTTATTCAAGTAGATTTAGTTCACATTCCGGTTGCAGTTGAAAGGAGAGAGAAGCCTAATCTAAATCTTTATGGTCAGGGACCTACTTACCTGAGGGACCGCCTTTCCCCACATGTTCCCCAGAGAGCACTACAGTCAGGGTCACAAAATCATCTGGCCCTCCCTGGCCCTCTCTGGCATCAACCAGGACCAGGGCTTTTTCTGCGGCAGCTCCAACTTGGTGGAATGAGCTTCTAGAAGAGATCAGGGACCTGTGGGACCTTTCACAGTTCCACAGGGCCTTGAAAAAGGAGCTCTTCCGCCAGGCATTTAGGTAAGGAGCTGCATTTAATCATCTATGCCCTGTGCCAATATTATATCCAGCCTGAGCCCGCTGATAGTGCAACTTACTGCTGAATATATGTTTTCATATGCACTTTACCATGGCTATACCAGCATCGCTATGTAAATTGTTTTAATAACTATGTTGTGTGTTTTATATTGATATTTATATTGTTGTTTTATTTATTGCTATCTTATGTAAGCTGCCCTGAGCCTGCCTCGGTGGGGAGGGCGGAGTAAAAATCAAATAAATAAATAAATAGTATTTTCCCTATCACAAATGGCCAGCTAATTTGGCATCATGTGCATGGCCATTGTTTCTGCAGGAGAAACCTGTAGAGACATGTGACTCCATCAAAAGCCATGTGAATAATGAGAAGTACAAAGATGGGGGGCGTCAGAGGGCAGCTCCCAGGTTAAGACAAAGAGGCATCCCATTCAAGGAGACAACACTAATGCACACTTTGAAAGACTTTACCACATGCACACTTTGAGTGATGTAGCCCCCCCCCCAATGTCCAGGCATGCTGAGTCGCTCAGTCCAACAGCCAGATGCAGTGCTTCAGTATCCTGGGACACTCATACTGAAAACTGCAAGTGAACAGTTCTGTTTCTTGACCCTACTATGTTAGTGATCAAATTATGACTAAAAAGCTTCTTCTTCCTCCATGCTAGACTTCCCTGTTCAAACTCAGTTGCTTCATTTCATAAAGAAACCAGTAGTGCCATTTGACAATGTGGTACAATGAATATACTTTGATACAAATCTAAAAATCAGGATTCCTTGATTTAATCAATTTTCATGCACATCACTAGGTTTATGACCAGAACAAGGGCATGTAGCTTAATTTTTCATGCCCCTCTTACATTGCTCTGTAACTGTTCATTTTTGAAAATGTCTCTCTGGTAAAGCAAATTGATACAGACCTTTAAGAATACAAATAAGGTCTGAACCCCCCCCCCCAACACACCAAAAGCTTATTTATCACCAACATTTAAACACAATGTTAAATCATCCCCAACACAAATAGAAAATAAGTGGGAAACTGAAAGTTGGCCGAATGAAATGCCTTCTGCAGCTAAATCTTCCACTTTGTTTCAAAATGTACTAAGGACGCGTGCTTTATCCAAATTACAAACTTTGGAATTTGCCTCATCACTGTTTCTCTGAAATGGCATTGGTTGTATTATTAAAAATAAGAATGTGATATTTCAATGCCCTTTGGTAACTACTCTGAATGGGCACAAACTCGCTCATGAACTAAAGTTCATCACAAATTTTGGCTGGTTCATGGTTATCAAAGCAATGTTCACAAACTGAAAAGCCACCACGAACTTCTATGAATTTTGATCCCATTTGTGGCAGTTCATGAAAAGCAGAAAGCAGTGGTTTAAATGGCTCTGAGCTATTTAAACCCCTGCTTTCTGCTTTTCACAAAAAACAGCACAGCTGTTTTGTTTAAATGGCTCCATTTAACCCCCTGCTTTCTGCTTGCTGCCAAAAGCAGCAGTGAGCAGAAAGCAGGGGGTTAATTGGCTCACAAACCAATTCAAACTGGTTTGGTTCATGGTTCAGCCACAAACCAAACTGCAAAAATGTGGTCCATGCCGAGCCCTACTCTGGGGTATTAGTGATATTTAACTATATGCAACATGCATCTAAATTTCCTTCAGATGCAAAAGATTGTAAACATTCAGCAACGACCACTGATTTGGTTTAATTTTCAAGTAGATATATTTTTAATTTTTAATTCCAGTCTGTGTTTGTTTATTAAAGGTTTCCCTGGCTGAAACATCATATAAAAACTCTAAGTAATTTTATTACCCAATTATAAATCCTGGTAAAGAAGGTGTGAAATGAAAGCATCAACAGCTGTGTTCACTGGCAAATACTGTAATAGTCTTTAAAGGAAGGGCTGCTGCCAGGAAACCATGGAGGTTCCAGACTTCCAAAAGCAAACAGACATTTAGTAAAGAATGTCACTTTTTATAGAAGTTTTAACATTACTTGCAGTTTTGAGTCATGCCATAAGAAGACATATTCCAGATTCAGTTGCTTTTGGCGACTTTTAGGAACTACTCTGAAAGAGTTTGGGCAACATATAAAAACATCTTGCAAAAATATCTGAAACTCCTATAAAAACAATCTTGGGAAAGCAAAAAACAAAATGTAGTTATCACCATTTAAACTGTGAATAAATAGGAAGTATGATCTTGCCAAAAAGGCAACTGTAGAAGCATTTAACAAGGGAATAATTTCTACACTTGATTGACACCTGTGGCTTGCATAATAAACTTCAGATGATAAATAAATGATAGATGAGTTGAATTAAAAGAGAGGCCTTTACTCAGCCAGTACCAGTTTTAACTTCTCCCACCTGTAATATATAATATAGGTTTAGCTCATACCCATTTCTTGCTGAGTGATATCAGCTGAAACCATTTCAGATAACTAGGATAAGACTATATCTTCTGGACAAGACTATGTTCAACATCTGAAAAATAATCTACCGTATGGACAGTTCCTTAGCGCTAGAAGGAACTCTACTTTCAACAAGGATTTCGAGAAGGAATCAGATAGACTCACCGCATTACTTAGAGCACGAGGTTACCCAATGCAGGTGATAGAGGGAGCCAGGTTTAGGGCGAGACGGAGGGATCGGAAAGAACTACTTAGTGTAAAAGAACCCAAGACAGCTGATGATAGAATCCATTGGGCGCTTGACTATACTTCAAGAGCTTATTCTGTTAAGAAAATTATAGTGAAAAACTTGCACATTTTAAGTGATATCCTGAGATGTAGGAATCTTACTTTTGTGGGCTTCCAGAGAACAGCTAATATACGAGACAGAATCATTAGGGCGGATTTACCCAGGGACGTAGGAGGCAGTTCATCCCCGAAGGGCCACTCTAAATGTATGAAATGCGTAGCATGCACGCACATGTGGGAAACTAAAGTTTTGGCTTTCCCGGAGGTGGGCTTTAGGAAGGATATTGCCCACTTTTCAACTTGCTCAACGAAGGGGGTGGTCTACCTCCTTGAATGTGGTTGTGGACTTAAGTACGTTGGTATATCCACACAAGCATTGAAAACACGTGTACTGGAACACAAGTCCCGCCTTAAACATAGGTGCCTGGATGCTCCCCTTGTTTCACATTTTTTAGAATGGAATCATAGCCCAAAGGATTTTAAATGTGTAACTCTTGAGGTGGTCTGTCCCATACCCTATCAGTTTATTGGTATACATAAGTCTTTGTTACAGAGAGAGGCGTACTGGATTTTCAGGCTCAACACCTGCCAACCAGCTGGTTTAAATGTATCATTAGACTTGGCTAGCTTCTTGTAAGACTTAGGTAGGATCTTAGGAACCGGGTGATTCTCGTGTTTCAATACACACTATTCAATGGGAGATTCTCGGACTGTAGCTTCTTCATACGAAGTGTATATTGTGTTGTAGAACTGACCATGATGTTATCCTTTATTGTATGTAGGTTTCCTTTAATCATAGTTTATGTAGTTTTCTAATGTAGATGAGATCAGTAAGAATGAGCTTGAGGACCTTTAAGAAATAGGTTTAAAAAGGAATGTGGTAGTGAGTACGAGTTAAGGCTGACTAGCCCACAATTTGCACTTTGGTCTGATGAATACCAGGAATGAATGTTATGCTCTTCTGTGGTAAGAACTTCAGGTATTTAAACATTGTTAATATTGTATAAAATAATGTAACATGACCAAAGTGATTTGATTATGAAATTTTATTATAGAGAATCGTTGAATCCATTTGGAATGTAATTGATCCAATGAAGACACATCTTTATGTATGTATAAAAGTAATGAATTTGTAGAGATAGTTGCTTGGTGTATTGTCTGGGAATAATTGTAGGAATGTATTTTCATCAGGTAGTTTGATGTCGGAAGAAGTTCTAACGAAACGGAACACCAAATCCGAAGAATTTCGTCCATCATCTGTTAATGATACTAAAACAATTGCTATTGTAATTTTGTACTTTTGTAATTATTAATGATTTATATACTTCAATAATCAACGTAATTTGTTTGCACAATATTGCAGTATTTGGTGTTATTCTGTATATATTCTGACTACAGTCAAACTAGCAATCCGCTAGAGGAGCCAAAAGTATCAGATTTCATCTGTTTTCTGCAGTAGGGCATCTTTCGCCAATCCATTTTATTTTAAATAAACTATGCAACAGCTGTTACACTGTAAAGATTTTTGGTCAACAAATAGTTTGACAGACTGCAACAACTGGCAGAAAACAACACAGGTCTTATCTTGGCATAGAATCTGAGGGTAGTTAATAGCTGAAAAAAGAGAATGGCAGATGGATTTTCACTCAGACTGATCCTTGTAAGAGACAGATTCTCCAGCATCCTTCAACACCTTGTTGAATGCTGGTTGGCATACTGAAACTTGGTATTATTCAGTCTCAGCATCTTGTGTCAGATTGTTGTAACAAGAGTCACATACTGTCAGACTCGGGTTCGCCTCTTATTATGATGTCTACACCTGTAGTGTTAATAACCTGCTTCAATGTAACCCGCACCCCATCCCTATCCCCCCTCGGTTTCCCAGCTGCCGCTTATTGCTCACCCTTGCTGACATTCCTTGTGGGAGGGAGGGAAGCTGTGGGAGGGAGGGAGTCTGTAGTTTAGGGAGGCAATACAGTAACCATTTTCTCAAGCAGTACCTCGGGAATATTCTCATGGGAATGTCCTTGAAAGACTTTGAATGGCTAATTGAACCATTGTATCTGTCTGGGTTCTTAGGATTGCTTATACTTGTGACTGTGTGACATATGACTGGAATGTGGGTTTAAGTTATACCCTGGATCCCCGCTTTCCCCCCTCATTCCTGACAAAGAGTTCACCTTTACAGTATCTCAAATCTTTTCAATAAACTTTCTCTCAAGAAAGCCTGTGTTTGAAGAGTGAGTTGACTGAAGGCCTGACACATACCAGTGGCAGAGCAATGTGCCTATGTTTGAAAGAACCTGGCAAGTTCTTTGTTTAAAGCAATGTCTTAAGAGTTATTCATCAGAATTTCACTTTTACACCTCACCAAAACTACACTTATAAGTAATCAGGCTATTTTCCACATTACAGTGTACTGAATTATTCATTTAAAATATTTATAAACCGCCTCCCCAGTAAGTTATCTAAGCATACAACTAAAAAATACTGCCTAGCTTAAAAAAACACAGTAAAAATAAAATTCTTCAAAAATAATGAACAAGAACCTGAACATCACAAAATCATAGAGGGACACATTCAACAAAACTCCAGACCTGAGAAGTTTCTTAAACTTAGGTAAATAAAAAGCTTTGGCACCAGTGGAAGGAAATTCCATAGGTGACTCACTGCAACAGAAAAAGCCAACCACCTTACCTATGAAGGCAAGAGGGGACTTGAAGGAGTACCTCCATGATCATAATACCTTTTTCTAGTCCCTTCAAGACTTTAAAGGTAGAACTGTAACGTATTGCCTAAAACTTGATCAATTAGCTAATCTCTGGATGAACACAGAACTGCAGCTATCCAGTTTCATAATATTAAATGATAAACATGGAAGAGATGTTTGAAGAGATTAATGGAAAAATGGAAAGATTAGTAAAGATCCAGTGGAGAGCTAATCTGTGTTTATCTTTGAAAATACATATAGTTCTGAAGGCATTAATATATAGGAGATAACACTGTACTGCGGAGTGAGAATGCTTCAGAACACTTGCATACATATGAATACAGATTGGTACAGAATGCAAAGCCCTATGTCACCTTGGACCCTGATATCTGCAGGACCACTTTTCTTCCTATGTTCCACCAAGACAGTTTTACTCATCTGGTCAGAGCCTTCTGCAGGTTCCACTCTGCAAATAGACAATATCAACAGCCACCTGTACATGTGCATTCTTTGCTGTGTCCTACCTTACAGAATGGCCTGCCTGAGGAGGTCAGGAACAGAGTTGCCAGCCCCCCCCCGCCCCGGTGGAGGTGGGAGTCCTTCACCACCAAGCCCTACCCCTCTCTGCCAATCAGCTGGCTGGTGGGAAGACTTAGCAGGAGAGAGAGGGAGGCCCAGACAATGTTGCCAGTGATGTGGTGATGTCACTTCTGGCAACATCCTGGGAATGGTTTGGTATTTGGACAAAAACTCTATGGTAGAAGCATTTTTATCAGAATTTTTGCCCAAACACCAGAGTGCTGCCACATAGCATCATAATATCACTCTAGTACATGCCAGAAATGACATAACCACATTGCCGGTGACATTGCTTCAGCCTCCCTCCCACTTCTGGTAAGTCCCCCCCATCCCCCATCGGTTGCCAGGAGGGACCTGGCAACCGTAGTCAGGAAGGCTCCTATGCTTCTATCATGCCACAAACTATGAACAGAATTGTTCAGTGGGGCATTTCTGCAAAGGTGGGAGGGCTATGCTATAACAGAATGGTTCAAGAAGGTTCTTTATAAAGGGAAAGGACTGTAGTCTGTGTGTGTATATATATATATATATCCATTATTTGGATTTATATCCCGCCCTCCCCGAAGGCTCAGGGCGGCTCACAAGGGGCATGAATGCCCAAGTTAAAACATAAAACAATACAGAAAATATAAAATACAATAAATACAGTTCACTAAAAATTTCTTTACGGTGCTCCAAAATATTTAACAATAAAATTCAAGATGGGGTTCTATGATGATAAGAGCTCCGTTTGCAGGCCCTGCAGAACTGCACCAAGTCCCGCAGGGCCCGGATCTCTTCTGGGAGCTCATTCCACCAGGTATGAGCCGCCACCGAAAATGCCCTAGCCCTGGTAACTGCAAATTTGATGTTTCTGGGGCCTGGAGTCTCCAGGAGATTTTGGTTCCCTGACCGTAGTGCCCTTGGGGGAACATGCGGGGAGAGGCGGTCCCTAAGGTAAGCCGGACCCTGACCATATAGGGCTTTAAAGGTTCAAACCAGCACTTTGTAGCAAATCCGATATGCCATTGACAGCCAGTGCAGCACTTTCAGCACAGGCCGGATGTGATCCCGTCTAGTAAGACCCATCAACAGCCTGGCTGCAGCATTCTGCACTAGCTGCAGCTTCCGAATTTGCAACAAAGGCAGCCCCATGTAGAGAGCGTTACAGTAGTCTAGCCTCGAGGTGACCATCGCATGGATCACTGTAGCCAAGTCATCTCGGTTGAGGAAAGGAACCAACTGCCGCACCAGCCGAAGATGGTAAAAGGCCGACTTGGCAGTGGCTGCCACCTGGGCCTGCATTGTTAAGGAGGAGTCATTGCATTATTTTCTTCTGATATAATACAATTTTTCTGCACTGTATTTGCATTCTGTATCTTGTTGTGGACTTCAGTAATTCTAGTCCTAGTATACTGCTTATTAGATGTCTTATCTTATTGATTGAATCAATTAACACTGTGCAATATACTTTGAATCTCCATAAGAAAGGTGGACTATAAATATAGTAAATATCAATAAATAAAAATACTTTTTAAAAAGTCTGGTGAGGCCCTCTAACAGAGAGTGCAATACTGTTCAGATAAAATTAGCTCTTAAGCATATCATTTTAATAGCAAAACTATCTTTTGAAACTGTAATGTGGAGACTGCATTATAGGTTTTCCCATGGTTAGTTTCAGATTAGGATAGTGTTCCATGTCTATTATATTTGTGCTAAGAAGAGATGCTAAAATGTATATAGAATAAAATGCATCTATTGCGTAGTGAAAAAAGAACAATGTTTAACTGATTCTGTCTTTCAAGCTGACCTTGCATACGATTTTGCATGAGCTTTCCAATCCAAATGCAACACTGGCAAACATCCTGGGACTGTTGGTCAGAAGCATCAGTTTCAATAAACATCATCAGACTCATGGTGATGGTGTTGGAGAGAAAGGGAAATGCAGTCCAGGTGATACTGCAAGAGGCAGGGCAATGGAGAGAACTAGGCAAGGGCCTGAATTACCAAATAGTAGCAGATGGAGAGATCTAAAGGGAGAAAAACATTAAGGATTTACAAGCAAGTTGTTCATTCTTCCAGATTTCAAAGATCCAGTGCAACTGAAGTGTATTGAAAAGGTACAACAGTGGTCTCTGACAACAATAAACGAAATCTATAGCGTACATAAATGTGGTGCAGAGAGAGTTGACTCTTATGCAGGCTCCCTTTAAAGTTAGATGGTTGTAAATGCCAGGCAGGAATGAGATTAAAAATGCAACAGGTGAATAATATGAAAAGCATCAAGCATGGTACTGAAATATTGAGGCACACCTGGCAGATAAGCCAACAAGCCATATGGAAGAATTAGGTCAGTCTGTGTTTTATGGCAATAGGCCCTAAACTCTCAGCTCACTGTGTTAGGCTGAGTATCCTTCTAACATATACTAAGGTGTTTCAATTCATTTTAAAAATGTTATTCTTTTAGATTCATTATTACATTTATCTGTTTTCATTTTTCTGTTATTTTCAGTGAAAAACGCACAGGCTGCATCTTATTTCCATCCATTTGGGTTGTTGCTTAGGGGAGCTGTGTACCTGATGCAAGTCAGGTAAAGGAATTCATTTTTTTTTGGGGGGAACCAATGAGAGAGAATGCTCAAATGCAGGAAAAGAGGCAACCAAAAAGGGGTGAGACGCATACACCAGGTATGACTCTCAGGTTTGGTGTGGTGGGCAGAGAATGTACTCATAAAGGAATTTCTCAGTCCACTTGAGACTGCTGAAGCGCTGCAACACTTCAGTAAATGTGCAACTCCCCCCAAAAAAGGTGGAAAACGAATCCACAATGTTAATGTGAACAGATGAAACACTGATGGGGGGGAAATGAAGAAAACATGTAAAGGTGTAATGATTGCACTGATAGCACAATCACTGAAAGTACCACAACACCGATGAAAACCTGGAAGGTGGCTGCAGTCTGGAAAATGCCCCTGTTTCCTTCTCAGCATTACCCGCAATCATTTAGGAGCAGGAGTAGCAGGCATTCACTCACAGGGGGAATTTAGGCAAGATTAGGAGAGTTATTGAGATCTGGATTTGCAACATATGAGAACCTGGCAATCATGATGAGTCCATTAGTAACCCTTCCCCATAGTCCTGTAGACCTCTCATAGCCAAAAGTAGCAATTCCACAGTCTCACTGGAAGGCACAGGATGAATCTCACTATTCTGATTGCTTTGTGGGCATTCTTCTGCCTGAAGGAGTGTCCCTGGTTTAACAGTCTGTCTTTATATAGGAGTCAAGGAAGGTGATGGGCCACCTCAGAACTTATAACATGTTGCATCACCTGAGCATCTGTCATAACTCTGTGTGCAGCTTTAAGCCCAGGAAGTTAGAAGCAGGCAGAATAATCAGGTGCACTGGCCCACTTGTTGCAGGCACAGCTGGCTTCTGCCCCCTGGTCGAATATGCCATTTTGCTCCATGTTGTGCAGGAAATTTGGCCATCTCTGAATTGGCCATGGAGGAGTGCTGCTGGCCATAGCAGAATAGAATAACAAGAAGAGGATAAGTATGAAATCTGGAGCCATCAGTATACAATGCACAGCATATCTACCTGTCCCTGACTGTTCCATATCTAGATCCTTAACTAGATCTGTATTTCTGCTAATATTATACAGGTGGCTATTTGTTGAAAAATCCCACCTAGTTTCATCTGAGGCTTCATGGCAGCAAAATGACAGAAACAGTGAAGGATAATTGTGGGCATTCATGTGCCACTCACCCTTCTGGCCCGGTCTATGCTATTGGTATGTGAGTTTTTCCCAATCAATTTCCCCAAGTGCTTAGTTTATTTTTTGTCTGTAGCTATTTGCCCCCTGAGCTGGAAATAAAGAGACAGACAACTGTTTGGAATTCAAACAAGGGCCACTTTATTAACTATTTATTTTGCATAATAATTCAACAGCAAGGGAACTAAGTGGGAGCAGAACAGGCCAGGCAGGTGTCACTCCAGCCAACCTCCTTGCCTAGATGTATGGGCAAGTCACTAGCCCCAGTCTAGGGCCAAGTCTCTGGCCTGCGACCGGCAGCCCAGCACACAGGTCACCTCCCAGGAGCACCTACCCCTGAAGCCCTACAGCCTCAGGGAGGAGCTTACCCAAGAGGCTCCCTGAGGTGGTCACCATTCCCAGCCCTAAGTCCTACAGTCCTGGGGCTGTTCTTGATGACCCCCTGGTCCCCAACCGGAACTGGCTGAAAGTGATTACCTGCATTCTTTCCCACCCTACTCTGCCACAGGCAAGGCCAAGCCTCTGCTTTGGCCACCACAACTACCTAACAGCCCAAGGCTGCCCTAATCCCTTGCTGTAATTCCTCTAGGAATATGTCGTTGCCCTTGTTTGACAAATGGATGCAATCTTCCCTGTATAGGTCAAGCTCAACCCGAATACCTGGATGAGGGTGAAGCCTACCTAAAGCTTCCTCCAGTGCCTTTTCCATATGGCGGTTCACCTTCTTCTGGGCCCTGTCTAAACCCCGGGGGTCCCCAAGGCCACGCCAGACATGATGCGGCAAGATTGCTGACCACACAATCCGTGTACCTGGCCATCTTGCTTTAATGGTGGCGAGGTCAGCCTTGGCCTGAATTGCCAAAGCTATGCCCTTCAGCAGGCCCAGGTCATTACCCCCAAGGTGGATAACCAAGACCTGCGGGGGAGGCTCCTGCCATTCCCCCAACAACAAAGGGAGGAGTCTGGGCCACCTCAAGCCTCTCCTCCCTAACCACTCAACAAGGGCCCACCCACTGAGGCCCAACTGTGATCCCACTGGTGTCCTCCTGGCGTGGTGGGCAGCCCAGA
>NW_015166454.1:390468-392940 GCF_001447785.1 Gekko japonicus | reverse complement strand
ACACTTGGCTAGGTCTGCATCCACCCCACAGCTGCGCACAACTTGCATAGCTTGGTCGAATGATGTGTACCTGACCGAACACAGTTCATCAGGTATCGCATCATTGACTGATCCTCCCCGAGGGTAGGACAGGTGGTGGATGAGCCTAACTCGCCTGGTGCTTTTTTGGGGACCACCCCTAAAGGTGACACCCTCAAATTGGGACACGGTGAATGTCCCAAGTGAATGATGAGACAGATTTTTGGTTGATTTTTAAAAGGTTTGTTTTAGAGGAAGTGTAGACTCAGGCACACACACTCCATGGTTTGTGGGAGTCAAGGAAGGAAGGAAAGCTTCCTGTGTTTCAAAACTGTCCGGTCCTGCCCCCCCAACTGTGCTTGAACTGTGTATTCAGTGAGCTCCTTGTTTCCAGGTGACAGCAGTAGCGAATGTCAGTGTATCTAAATGGAGTCCAGGAATCTCAATGCGGTCACTATGGCGCTGGTTTGTAGTCCTGCTTCAATGCCATAATGCTCCCAATAGAATGTTTAAAAAACAAAACAAAAAAACCCTGTCAGGGAGATCGTGCGCACGGGTGGGGGGGGGAATGGCAGGAAAAGAAAGTGGCTCAGTTTGAAATGACACACCACTTCAGAGAAAGTGAAACAGCCATCCCTGTACCGGTTTATTCCACGACGTTACAATAATGGTTTTAAAAGGGTAATGTGAAATTTCACTAAATCAAGGCAAGTGATTCTCATTCAGTTTACATATTTTCCAGACCTGTCCTCATATAGGGAATGACAAAGTTTTTTGAGTGCAGATATCATGGGGGTAGTGCAAATTGCATGTTTTTTTCAACATTTGAGTACTGCCCTTTTGAGAAGCATGGAAGTTGCAGCTGGGCAGTGGCTCCCCAGATAGACCTTTAATGTGAGAGAAAGAGTAGAATGGAAAGCAACATGTTGCCATTTTTCATAAATGCATTTGATGGCAATTCATTTTCCTGTGCTAGAGTGGTTAAACATGACAAGCAAAAGTGTTCATAGCATCACAGTTCTAATGTAGTTGCATCATACATACATGTTTGGTTTGAACATTCAGGTTGAATCTGTATTTGCATTTTTAAATCAGTTTCGTGCTGCTGTGATGTGCCTTTCTCTATGCTTGTTTGAAAGGTGTTTGGAGAACATTCATTTAAAACGGTGCGGAGGCGCAATGACAGTGGAGCCGCCATGAGAGCATGATAAACATATGCAGACATGCACAAGTATGCTAGCATTGTTGAGGTGCGAAACCGAAAGCAAATGTAGACAGCTTTTTTGAAGCCGGAGTCAGAAGGCTCGGACACCAGTGGGAAAGACAAATGCAGATTCGACCTCAGTTACAAATGTCTTCCTATCCTATTTGAGTTGTGCTCTTTAAATCACAACATAGTGCAGATCCTTGTCATGCTATTATTGATGAAAAGAGAAGATACACACACACACATATATACACACACACACATATACACACACACACATATATACATACACACACACACATATATATACATATATATACACACAAACACACACACACACACAGAGAGAGAGAGAGAGAGAGAGAGAGAGCACTCCTAAGGTAAATGATATTTTCCAATAGCTGAAAATGACTAATGCATCAGGAAACATTTTTTTAATCTGGTGCCTGTTGAAATATCGAGTTTAGAAATCTGTTATAAAAGATGTGTCAAATGAAAGACAGATTAACATGGAAAGGGGAAAAAAGCATTTTCTTCCAGCAGTATCTAAATAACAACATTCACTGTGTTGTTACACACAAGACAATAATGTGTGAGGATTACTTGCTCTGCATTCTGCATTTGCATTCACGAGGAAAAAAGGGAGCTGTGAAAAAATTAACAATTTTATGCTAAACAGTATATATGTTATCAAGAAATTCCAGCAGAGTTTGAGAAACATATCCATTAGCACTGCAAAAGAACAGAAAGAATAGACATTGGGAAGGGGATTAGCTATCTGTATGATTCCAAACAAAATAGAAATGGGCATTTAAAGCCTTGATCACATAACCACTTACTACAGACCTGTGTTTTAGTTTGTTGTTGTTGTTCAGTCGCACAGTCGAGTCTGACTCTTCGTGACCCCATGGACCAGATCACGTCAGGCCTTCCGGTCTTCCGCCATCCTCTGAAGTTTGCTCAACTTCATGTTTGTTGCATCTATGATACTGTCTAACCATCTCATCCTTTGCCGTCCCCTTCTTCTTTGACCTTCAATCTTTCCCAGCATCAGGGTCTTCTCCAGTGAGGTCTTCTCCCTTCTCATTTGGTGGCCAAAGTATTTGAGCTTCAGCTTCAGTATCTGGCCTTCCAGGGAACAGTCAGGGCTGATTTTTTTTTTAGGATTGACTGATTCGATCTCCTTGCAGTCCAAGGGACTCTCAAGAGTCTTCTCCAGCACCATAATTCAAAAGCAGGTGTCTTTT
>NW_015166454.1:387607-389572 GCF_001447785.1 Gekko japonicus | reverse complement strand
AGTCCTTCTTATTCTATTGTTTTGCTCTGTTACTTTGCATTGTCAGGAAAGCCTCCTTATCTCTCCTTGCTGTCCTCTGGAAATCTGCATTCAGTTGGGTAAATCTTTCCTTTTCACCTTTGCCTTTCACTTCCTTTCTTCCCTCTGCTATTTGTAAAGCCTCATCAGACAGTCACTTTGCTTTCTTGCATTTCTGTTTCCATGGAGGGCCACCCAGGACAGACAGGCCACAGCAGAGAACTCATACAAAATGTGATCCACTGGAAAAGGAAATGGCAACCCAGAGTCCAGTATCTTTGCCAAGAAAACCCTATGGATGTGTTTTAGTAAGGCAGTTTTGTACTTTGCTACTTGCTCACTTGGTCTGGCTTGAATTATAATTCCTTCTCATCAAGGTATACAGCCCCTGTCTGTCCCTGATCCAGTAATGCAGCCATGCAGACAAAAGTGGGGCTCCCCCACTGATAGCAGTGGGAAAAGAAAGCACACAGTGTATTTTATCATTATGTATTTGCTATAATGTACAAAAAGAAACTTGCATGACAGACAGGCTTCTGATGCATGTCTGTGCCTGCTCCAGCTTCTTTATATATTTAGAGAATTTATATGCCCCACCTCTCTGGCGTGCTGCTTAAGAATGTCTTGCATCCTGCTTGAGTCTGCCTTTGTACATTGCACTGGAAATGTAAAGACCTCTCACTTCTGTTTATCCACCCAACAGCTGTGTTAAAATCATTATATTTGGGGGGGGGAGGTCTGTGACTCATAAGTGTACTAACTATTTCTACTTTAAAAATGAAATAGAATAGTAGTGCTGTCCTGAGCCGAGGCTAACCAGCTTCCCACTGGGTGGGTGGGAGACCTCCCACCCCCAGCTGCCATTGTCTGCCACTGTTCAGCTGGGTGGCAAAAGAAATTTCAAGGAAGAAATGGGCAGGGGGCACAGTTGGCATCTGTAGCACAACGAAGTCACTTGTGGCATGTTCAAGAATTGCCATTGTGCCAGCGATGCCAATGCCTCCCCCCAAGGGAAGTGCCCGACTCCCCCATTTCCTGCCAGTTTCCAGGCTGTGCCTGTGCCTGGCAACCCTACTTCTAAGTCAGTGAGCTTAGAATGGTGCAATTCTACTTAGTATCGCACGCATAATGGCTTCCGTTAAGAATACAGTGTCTTTTTTAACAATAACAGGCCTTGAGAAATTAGGAATATAATCTTGTCTCATAGTTATTGAACCAGCATGCAGGCGGGTAGCTGTGTTGGTCTGGAGCAGCAAAGCAAAGTTTGTGTTCAGTGGCACCTTTAAGATCAACAAAGTTTTATTCAAGGTATGAGCTTTCGTGTGTATTCACACTTCCTCAGGTACAGTGAAATGAAATTTACCAGTCCATACATATAGGCAGAGATTAAGCAGTAAATTAACATACAGCATAATGAAGAGATTTATCAGAATCAGGAATAACAAGTTTGGTTCATATGGTTACCATTTAACATAATGAAGATGTTTAAACTGATACAAAAACCAAACAGATCTCTGCTGTTTTACTGCTCAACCTCTGCCTATATGTATGGACTCATAACTGTATTGGATTTAAAGGTGCCACTGGACTCAGACTTTGTTCTACAGCATCCAGGCTTGTATTTGATTTCTCTCAGTGTGAGTCCCATAAAGAATGACCTATGAAATGATTCAACAAAAAGAGGATTTCCTATGTTATGAATCTGGTTCAAGGAAAAGATTCCAGCAAAGTGTGAAAAAACATACATTGTGTCTTTTGACTCTATGTAAGTGCTCATTCATTGCCTTCTTCTGTACTTTTCCCAACTAAAAATACATGTATTGTAGTTGTGATACGTGATATTCTATACATGTTTCCTGCTTTTCTCCTACATAGAACCACACTCCATTGGAACACTATAGATAGACCCTTTGGTTTTTCAGTAAATTATTATTCACTGATAGCCTT
>NW_015166454.1:367360-387593 GCF_001447785.1 Gekko japonicus | reverse complement strand
TTGTAGGCATTTATTCTGGCCTTCCTCATTCTCACAATCATTCACAATAAATCTAGCCATTGACCAAAACTAATTCACATTAGATTTCGGTTGCATTTATTTATTTATTTGTAAAATTGACCTTTTGTCTGAATGGGCACTTTTTCCTCTTTCTGTTTGAGGCATACACTGGGGAATGCAATCAGGAGATTCCTATTGATTGTTCTGAAGCAATTTAGTGCTGGTCATGGTTGTACTGGATTTGCAATCATTCTGAAGAGAGGTGTTATTGACTGCACCTAGTAATTACCACACTCACATCTCAGCATGCAATGTGCTCCCTGGCTGGGTTACTGTAGGTGAGATGCCTTATTTCTCTAATCAAAGTCAAGGTTAGCACTAAGTATTAGAAGCCAGTAGTCTCAAAACTTTTTCAGATCTGGGTCTGCTTATTCCTCCTTGTCCTCCAGAGAAATGATGGTGATATCACTAGGCTGAAGCACAAGCAAAAACCAAATTTGTAAGTATGCACATTTTAACATTCCAGTTAAAAATTGCTCTTGGGCTTGATTGCATAAAATGGGAGCAGCCCCGTTTCTTCAATTGCAGCTTTGCCCCAAATGCATCTAAAGTAATGTACGCAGGGTGACAGCACCCAAAAGATACTGAAATTGCCCTACACACATCTTGCAACCTCTTCCCATAGACACTTTTACTGTACTTCCAGTTTCAGAGGTGGGATGAGATGTTGGTAAGAGTGGATAATGTTCAGTAACTCTTGATTAAAATCACATCCATCTTTAGATATGATTGGGACTGAGCAACAGAGGTTGTGACCGGGCAACTGCCATGTAATACAGTTTGGGCCTCATATGTAGAGTTTAGTTAACTATGTCATAAAGAGATCAACAAAGTCATCTATGGTGTTTTCTAACTGGGGCTACTACTCTAAATTTAGGAGCCTCTGGCCTGGTCTAAAGAATAGATCTTTCTGTTTTCGTGTGACACATTGGTTCATTTACCAGGTGCACTTGAAGAGCCAAGTTGTTACTCTGCCGCTTCAGGAAGACATACAAATTGTGTTGTGATCTGACGATTTTTTTTTTTACTGGTATTTTGAATATTTGCATTATGGTTATAAGGGATGATGTTTTCAACAACATTGTATATCTGCTCCACCATTAAGTTCTGATTCCAAGACATCAGAAATACTAAATACTGTCTATCTTCTGTGTGTCTGTGGTTGTTCAAAGTTCTAGCTATGGATAAAACTTCTACAACTTCAGTTAGAAAGAAAGCAATGACTCATAGGATATGAATCCTATGGCGTGCTGGAGGGTGCACCAAAATGAAAATGTGTGTGTGCAAGTGTATGTGTTTTTAATTTTTACAACACTCAATGCATGTAGCAAGTATTAACACCTTACACCACATCAACATCCAGGAATGTGTTATGTGCAGTGTATAAACCAGGTCTCTGTGTAAAGTGGAAAATAATGAACTAGATTTTTAAAAAGGCCTTTGCTGCTGCATTTAGAGAAGAATCACAAGTATCTGAAATTGAGGTAGCTGAAATTAGGAAAAAATAAAATTCATGCTATTTTAAAAGCTACAATCCTGAGAATGCTTCCTAGGAGTTAAATGGCATTTATCTGTGAGTAGACCAGTTTAGGATTGCTCCTTTACACCACCCCCATTGATGGCACTCTAGAGCTGCAGTCACACATGCGATATAATCCGGGGGGGGGGGGAGCGAGGCTGTTTGCCCCGGGCTGAAATTAAGCTCGTTTGCGTGATCATACGCCCATACGCGCCTCGCAGTTTCCAGATGCTAGTAGACTTCTTGCGGTGGTTTTTTAATATGCTCCTGCAGCGCTACGGAATGGCATGCCAACAACTACGGGACGCTGGACAGACGTTCCTGTCTGATCGCACCACTTTGCTCCACACTGGAATTGTGTGTATGCCACCGCTTACGGTTTATATGATCGCACTCTAGGTTTAGTATGTTTTTGAACCATACCA
Organism: Gekko japonicus; assembly: GCF_001447785.1. Taxonomy (NCBI): domain Eukaryota; kingdom Metazoa; phylum Chordata; class Lepidosauria; order Squamata; family Gekkonidae; genus Gekko; species Gekko japonicus. The sequence goes on along the minus strand of NW_015166454.1, from coordinate 385,589 downwards.
TTTCTACAATGCTTTTTAGTTCATTAGAGACATTGTCCTAGCTGCTTCTTTCAGAATAGTTCTAGCAGAAATGACATATGCAAAAAGGCTACAAACATATTTCTGAGAAAAAAGAAGACTATGACTGTAACTACTGTTGAAAGGTGAAAATAGGAGAAAAATAGGTGATACTAATTAGACTGAGAGCAATGGATCAATAAGCAGGAGTTCATTGGGAATCAATTAGGAGATAAATGAACTACTTTTCTAATCTATCCCAGCTCTATTTTTCTTCAGGTAGCATAGCAGCATGCCCCTTTCCTTCTGCTTTCAATTCACAAGCAGCAAACTGATGTATAGTTTTGTGTATATCTAATCAATTATATGCCTTTCTGTTGCCTTCAGACTGTAACAACTGGGGGGGGGAACCCCAAACAAACCCTACAATCACCATGTTTTCCATGTAGTTAAAAAAACCTATTGACTATATAAGTGTATGTGTACATGTGTGTGTGCTTGTCTCCCTACATTTATATAGAGATGTATGCTTATCTATCAAATAAAAAGGATACTAGAAATTACTTATTTAATTGCCTGTCTGGTGGTCAGATATCAGCCTTGTTAATCAGATTTTCTTAGACTTTGCAGAATGATTAACCCTTTGGAAGAGTCTCTAGGTCTGTGACCTAAATACATCTATATAATTGAGGTAGAATAGTTAATAAAGACCAGCCATGGCTGGTCAGGAAATGTTCACAAACAGTATATATAGGCTGTATTTTACTTTTAAAAAGATATAAAGCTGATACCAGAAGAGTCAACAAATAATCAGATGATATTTCTGTCTGAGTAGAGTAATATGATGCCTTGAGAAAAATAGAACATAGAGTGCTGAATTAACTATCAAAGAAAAGAACTGTTATTCTGAGCTTTGTGTAATTCTGACGTATTCAGCTCCACATGAGCAGAGCATTTTATTCAAAGAGCATGTGCAAGGATGCATGCAGACTGTTCTTTATGCCTGAGAGCAGCTGCATCTAGTGCTGAAGTCTAGGGACACCTTATACTTCTGCAGATGCACTAGAGCCAGAGAGTATCTCAGTTTAGATATAATGAAAAACAATGGATTTGTATATGATTAGCTTGTGAAACCAGGATTTGGCTTTCAAATGATCACTTGAATTCTGGTTTTCCTAAGCAAATGATGGCTTTATCATAACCCTTTCCCACGCTTGTTCCATAGAGACCCAGCTGGCATCCCAGCCTGCATTGTGGTAAGAATTGTACCAAGATCCAAGGAATGAGCCAGGATGTCCTCATTCCTATGTCACTTGAAAACATAGTTAACACTAACTGTAGTCTCATTAATTAATTTATTTGCTTACTTGTTTATTTTATAACTTGCCCTTCTCCATGAGTCTCAAGGACGATTACAAAGTGAAGAAAGAACAATTCAGTCAGGGAGCACAAGCTTTCCAATAACAATGCAGTAGAGTAGGATTACAGAAATTTAGAAATAATACAAATAGAAAACTGTGTAAGGCATAACATATTAATGCAGAGAGTGAACTACAATGGTAGAAGGCAGTGCAGTAAAATCAGGATGACTCATACAATAAAGATTGCAATAGGCTACAGTCCTATTCCCTTATAAAAGGGCATTGTTGGAATGTTCCATTATAATGCAGTTCTACTTGCCTTACAAAAACATACCCCTCAACATTTTTTAAACTTCAAACCATGGTTTCAGATACCAGTTAAATGTACTGTAGTTTAACATAGTTGGTGGAGAAGCCAGCTTTCAGTTGATCATAATAATTAAATCATGGCTTTGTATGATGTGTGAGCCAACCCAAAATGTTGAAAATACCAGCAGTGCATATGATAGAAAAGCAAACCAGTTACACAGTCCCCAAAGCATATAGCAGTACTGAAGGAAGTATACAGAAGGACAAGTAAAATTAAAGATTAAATAAATTCCTGGATGAAAGCACCATCAACAGCAATAAAAAAGAAGTTACATTACACACCTTAATATTAGTGTTTATCTAATATCTGAAATGTTCAAGTTTTGAATGATCATTAGAAGTGTTCCATTTACAGTCCAGAGTCTTTAGTATGCATGCAGTAATTTCACTGCAGAGATATGCATGTAAGGGTTCTAAAGGATTTTCAGAAATTCCTTCTATGTTTCCAGTTGTTTCAGTATACCAGCAGCCACTGTCCCGCATCTCTGGTGGGTGATGTTCTGCTCTCCCAGGTCTCCTGACACTCAGAGGGGTTTTTCTTTTTCTCTTCTCCCTCAGTATGCTGCCACCAGCTGGTTATTATTATATATTACCCATCCAGAGGGAGTACTCTCTGCTTCCCTACAAGGGGTTTTCAGTGGAAAGGTAAAAAAATAAGTCACTGTAAGAGTAGGACCATGAAATGAATGCAGATAAGTGCCCCCCCCATACCATGGCTGGCCAGAGCTCTGCTTCTAGGCTGCCATTTGACTACCATTTTGGGAATCCATAGAGAGGTGTGGCTGCAGAGGAATTCACCTACTTTGAGGTCTGTAAAGAAAAGCCTTTTGTTCAATCTGCTTGAAATTTAGGGAGTCTTTAGACTAGAAGGAAGACTTTGTTGTGTGCAATTTTTGTTCTATTTATGAACAACTGCACCAATCCTCATATACATTCCCTATTGAACTTTTACAAGATAAAAAAGAAAGAGGTGGATTTGGGCTACCTAATTGGAACCTGTATTACCAAGCAGCATCTTTAGGATGGATTAAAGATTGGATAAATTGGAGAATCCTGAAACTAGAAGGTCATAACTTGAGCATGGGCTGGCATACCTATGTTTGGTATGGTAAAGATAAAATACATTCAAATTTTCATCAACATATTGTAAGGGGAGACTTGATAAAAATTTGGAGCAGAATAAAAGAAAAATATTACACAAAAATCCCAAAGTGGGTTTCTCCATTAGAAGCATTCATAAAAGTGACACGTATGACTGAAAAAAAGAGAGAAATTTATGATATATTATTAGACAAAACCAATAGCGGTGGCACAGGCGGCTAATGCCTGCTTAAAGTAACAACATCTCGATCAGCCACTATGGCTGTTTGAATACCACCGCGTTCGAGGTGAGCTCTCGACCCTTGTCCCAGCTCCCGCCTACCCAGCGGTTTGAAAGCAACGTAATTGCAAGTAGATAAATGGGTACCCACCCTTAGTAGGGGGGGCACCCTGCCTGGTGATGGTTGCGACAGCAGCAGCGGCAGCGGCGACGAGGCACCAGTTCCGGTGCGGACGGTGTGGCGTGGCGTGGTGATGCGGCAGCAACGACGAGCGAGTGTGGCCGGAGGAGCAATCCCTGGCAGCTGAAGAAGCAAGGACATCCGAGTGGCTGCCATCAAAGAAGGGGCGCGCGAGAATGCCAAGCGCTGGCCCAGCGGAGCCGGAAGGGACATTGCTGAGGCCGGAAGAAGGCAGAGCCACGTGCTGCAGGAGAAACAGTTCCACCGAGCGCCATGAGGAGCACCCCGCCAGAAAAACCGCCGACGAGAACAACACCAACCACCACCATAGGGATGCCCGGTAGGTTGTCCCACCCTGCATAGAACCTGTGGCCCTAGTTAGGATATTGAAAATGGTAATTAGCACCGACTTGTAAAGCCGCTCAGAGACCCCTGGATAAGGGATTCAAGCGGGATATAAAGTGGAATGATAAATAAATATAAATAAAATAAATAGACTAAAAACCCCAGAGATCTTATGATTGAAGAATATAAACTTGACTTGGTGGGAAAATATACATTTGCAATCAAGATTTAGTAAAGATAATACAATCGGCTTCTACAAGACTAAAAACGAACTGGATAAAATTTGGCTCTCAACCAGTGATAAAATAATACAAAACCTATATAATTTTTTATTAGAAGACTTTATGCAGGATGAAATAGTCAAAACCTCAATGATTGCTTGGATGCAAGATATTGGACACAACATAAATATAGATGAATGGTCCAGAATATGGAAAATAATGAAATTTCTAAGAGCAACCTCATTTAAAGAAAACATCTATAAAATGTTCCATAGATGGTATTGGTCACCAGATAGAATTGCTAAGTGTCATGCTTCAGCCTGTAGAAACTGTTGGAAATGTGACACTAATATAGGAACTTTTATTTACATGTGGTGGAGATGTGGGAAGATACATAAGTTCTGGTTAAATATTAACAGGATAATTTTAGAAAAACTGAATGTTAACTTAAAATTATTACCTGAAATTTATTTACTGAATATAATCTCTGAAGGTTTTGAGAAAAATGAGGTATATTTGTTGACATATATTTAACTTCGGCTAGAATATTAATAGCTAAGTATTGGAAATCTGAAAAATTACCCTCAGGAGATGAAATTGCACAGAAACTGTTAGATATTGCAAAGATATTGGAAAAGATTAAAAGATATTCCAAAAATGATGGTTAAGAGTTTACAAATGGTTGGGAGAAAAATCGGTATAATTGACTCCAAATATGTAAAATCAATTCATACGTACATGGCTGTAAATTTGGAAAAACTTATAAATAAACTTTTTTTAAAAAAAGCAATGTCTTACCTGAAAATAAGCAATCACACTAAAAAAAAATTCCCTGAAGCCCAGATCTAAAATTATAATGATTTTTTTTCTCATGGCATACCCCCTCAGTCTTATTCAAAGTCAGGCTCTTTAGCTTAGAGTTTACAGTGTTCTATAATCTTCCCATTACTTGGAAGTAATTGTCCAGGCAGCCAGACCTTTTCTTGCTCTATGTGGCAATGTTAGCCACTGAGATGTAGCTCAAGTATGAGTCATCCTTACCTCAGATGGAATCAGCCAAAATTGCCCTGCAAAATGGACCCTTCCCTCTGTGCCAAGGGATTTTAGCTTTTTGTTTTCTCACCCTTGTAGGTTAAAAAAAAATCCTCCCCTGAAATCTCCAGGGTTTAGCCTCTTGCACCCCCAAGTCTCTCTGTCAGCTTCTAGGTGTCAGATTACAGCTAAGGTGTGAGCTGTCCATTTTATTGTTCCCAGCCAGGATGGCCATGAGCATGTTCAAAGCCTTGATATTTGGTGGTTGGCTTATGCTTGGGATCAGTTGACTTTCCCCCTCCTTCCCATCTTTTGCTAGGAGGCAGAAAAATCTGTGAAACTAAATGTGGGGGTTCTGTCAAGCTCAAACCCTGATGTAAAAAGATATTTCTCCACAAGAGGTACATAGTAAATCTGTATGACAAGGACTTCACAGTTTGACTTATAGGATGTTTACTCAAGGGATCTGTGGGGGAGGGGAAATCCCATTGTCTTTCTTTTCCTGCTGGCCCTGGCATTGTGCTTTGTGGGGTTCCTTAGCTGAGTAAGCAATGGTGGCTTTCCCAAAATGCACTCACAAAAAGTGCATTCCAAATTACCACTGAAGACCCCCAATGGCTACGTGACCAATAGTGGCTTGGGGCTAAAAGCATGTCCTGTACACTGATTGTGTGAGATGGAGAAGTGTGGCAATGGAGACAATGCATAATGCTCTTTTAGACTGGAGTGTCAGGTGTTTGTCCCCCCCCCCCCCGGTGATGTCTGTGCATGTACTGTTGTTCATGTTTGGGCTATCCTCTATATATTTTTAGAAGTTTTCATATTTTATGCAAACCTAGAGTAACTAAGATTTACAGAAATACGTATCTTAGTCCTTGGTATCCCCTTGCAGTTCTTTAAATCCACATGGGGGGCATCCAGTAGTACTAGATACATGGTGAATGCTGTATTGCATTCCAGACATTTGCAAGATGAATTTTTCACCCTTACATTTTCTCATAGCAAACATCTTACTACAAATGCTGCCCTATGCTATATGTTGCTCTATGCTTTGTGCTGCCTATCATAGGTTGAATGTGAAATTGTGTGCCAGTGCCATTAAAAACTAAACAAAGCAGAAAGCTCAAAATGCAGACATTGATAAAGGGAGAGCAGAGAGCTCTTAATTAGTTGCTGGCACTGATTCTTGTCAAACAAGAGGCAAGAGTGTCTGCTGAAGCACACTGGTGCAAACACACAGCACTAGTCACAGTTGGAAAGAATACTAAGTGCTGGCATTGAAACGGATTTAGGTAAGCATTCAAGGTAACAAAAATAAAATGAGAGAGGATGATAGCAATGGAGGCGGTGAATGAATTGCAAGTGATTGCACCTTTATTATAGCTTATCAGTATCTCAAGAACAACAAACCAAGTTTCTTAGAGCATTTCTTTCTTGGTGCCCCAGCTTAAAGGTCAAAGAAAGTCAGATTAAAATGTTCTTTTAGTCTCCACACAGAACACAAGCTTGCTGCATTGGTATGCTAAGGATAAAATAAGCAACTCCTTGAATACCAAAGGAACTCCCCTTGCAGAACTCTTCCTTCTCCCCCTCCCATCCCCTCATCAATTATTTGATAGAAGAGGTTGCAAACAATGTGCTATTAAAAGGTCACGGTAGTATCCGTGGTATAAATACACATGTGCCAAAGTGCCAGACCAAATCCCTCTTGTATATCATTATGTTTGTGTTATATAGTTATACATCCATTTAGCATCTTCAGACAGCTAATATATGGGTTTATTAAAAGGGTACTGATACATGTTTATGCTACCAGATGGTGGTTCCTATCACAGGAAAAGGAATATATATGTAGATATCAGTAAGTATACTCTGGTGTGTATGTGTGTGTTTGTGTACACACACCCATATAACAAGTATTACATATGTATATGTGTGTGTGTGTGTGTGTATATATATATTACAAGTATGCAAGTATATCTTCCAAAAATAAAGTGGATAAGAAAAATTAGCCTACATATCACAGCTTATATTACCCATCTACTTAGGCAGAAAACAACATATGTTCTACTGCTGTGGAAATGTAATACTTAGAAAGGAAAAAAATATGATTGTGACAAAATGCAGAGATGTGATATTAAATACATGCTGAATGAAAGGTTCTTTCAGCCTAGTAATGAAAGCTGATGTTTTTGATGTTATTGATATAGCGAGCCTGAACTTCACATGGCACCTCAAAAAAGATTAATATGCCATAATGGTTTCTCCTTTTCCACCACCACCCCCCTTTTGTACTGCAGAAATTATGTCGCACTTTATATTTATTTTCATTAGGCATTCAGATTTAATTAATGTACAGACAGGTATTCTTAGAGACGGAATGAGTATGTGTGAAATCTTTTTCTGTGATCCTTACTGATACACAGATGTCAAACTTCAGGATTTCCCCCCCCCCCTTCTGTGACTTCAATTCTTTTCCTAATGCTAAGCTTGGTTGGTCTACTCCTCTCTTTTTTTTCCTAGAAAGATTCAATTACTTTTAGAATGTGGTGTAAACATCTGCTGATGAGCACTCTTAAGCATATTTTTGTTCAGTATAAACTCTCTCTCCTCCTTCCTCCCCCTCCTTTCCCAACAGCGGAGGAGAGATTCAAGGCGGCTTGTCAGCCTTAGCTCATTCTGCCTCCAGCACTGAAGTGTTGGCAGGCAGCCAACCAATCTCCATTTCCCAATGAAACTCTGATTCCATCTGCTCCAGCAGTGCAATATATTCCACTTCAGGTCAAAAGCAGGGAGCCAACAGTATTAACATTACACTAATCTGTAAAGACATTTTCACTAGCCTAGATAGGCTAATGTTACACAGCGCTTTAAAAGCTTCGAGGATAAGGAACAGAAGTAATTGTCAGGGAAATATACTGTACTCAGAGAACAGCAAATGAGGATGCATTGCAAGCTGTGGAGATGAACTAAATAAGCTTGTAAAATTAAAATATTAATATGAATGAGATAGAAACCCCACATCTATTTTAGTCTGAGCGCTAAAAGAAACTGACTACAAACAAATATGCTACTTGGATGTGCAAAGGAGGAAATACATTATTTTCTGCTTGACAGGTGGTAGCATTTGGAAAGTACTAATAAATGTCTTTAAAAATGGAGCAAAAACAACTATTGTTACCGAAATATATACATTCTTCTGTATTTGTGGAGGCAGAGGACTGATAATCAATTATTTCAGAAACACCAGTGTCTTTAAAAATGGAGCAAAAACAACTATGTTACCGAAATATATACATCCTTCTGTATTTGTGGAGGCAGAGAACTGATAATCAATTATTTCAGAAACACCATGTTCCATATATTTGGGGTTTGACAAAGATTCTCATAAAACACTGCAGCAATTCATTCCAAATGTATTCATGCACACCATAGAAATTTAGTCTTTGCAATAAAAGCCAGACCTTTTTCATCTTGTCCCTGCAGCTCATCTCTTTAAAAAGTAGTTTAAGATTCATGCCTTTAGGCACATCAGAAATCATTAAGTTCTACATTTCTGGAAATAAGACAGTATAAAAATTCAGCTTAAGTGCCTGATTATTTTCTATCTCTAAATTAATTAAAAAATATTCAAGATGACCTACTCAAAGACCCACACTGTGAAATATTCAGTTGTTTTTCTGATGGGTTTGATTCATGTGTTACAGATGCAAAATGTCATGTAAGCAATTACACAGTGAGGTTCCCATTAGATTACATGGAAATATAATCTCTGAAATGGAAGATGAAACCACCTAAGAGCATCTATGATTAAAGTGTGATTTATCCTAACTACAAGGTTTTTTATATTGGGAGCAATTTATTTCGACCAGTTTGGCTACCTCTTTAAGTTTTAATTAATGTATATTGCTTAGTTACTTGACAGACCTTGGCTTAATATGTTCCCAAAAGATCTAGCTTTGTGTAAACTGACATTTTGAATGCAAGACTTTCTCATATGAAAACCCACAGTCTATGTATCTTCTATTTGATTTAAGCAGAGAATTCAGCAGCAGAGAGGTAGGGAGCCATTCTGTGTAATATGCCTGTGTTGCTTTCTCTTTATGTATTTGTATACATATACAGATACATGCACACATACATACATATAAGGTTTCAATTCAAATAAAACAAAATATGGTCTACAAGACTTTTTATCTAACTGGAAAGGTTGATACTAAATTTAGACAAAGTGCATTGACTTCAGTCCTCTCAGCCTTTCGGAATGCTTTATGTTCTAATCACTATACTAAGCATCTGTCCCTGACAGGCAGCCTGTTCAGTCTAGCAGATAACAAATGTTGTCTGATGGTGGTTGGTCCTGGCCATTCCACATGCCCTAGAAGCAAGAGTATTTCATTCCTCTGATTATACAGGCGGCCACACTGCTCACAGTGTTATAATTGCCTCAGTTATGAAACATCTTCACCTGTTATCTGAAGCTAAGTTGAACCATTAGAAATTGAAACAGTGTCTGTTTTCATGCCAGCTTAATTTGAGCTGATACTGCTGTTCACTTAACACAGATGAATGGGTATGCAGGGTAAGACTTTAAATGGAGATGACATCCCAATGAATATTTGCTTGCCACTGTATTGCAGAAAGACAGCTTGAAGAACAGCAGCCAGTTGTTAAGAGCTAAATGGGAGGGGGATGGAGATGAGAGGACAGGCGACTGAAGTTCTGCTCTGTATGCCTATGTGTGTAATGAAGTCTAAATGGGTGATAGCTAAATGGATGATAGCATTTGGAGTGACAGAGTGTTGGACTGGATGGGCCATTGGCCTGATCCAACATTGGCGTCTCTTATGTTCTTATTGCTTGCAGAAGCTCAGCCAAAACAACGTCAAGAATAACTACATCAAGATTTGTATTGTTTTGTATTGTACTCATATTATCATTTACTGGCTTTGCTTATGTTCATGAAATGTACTTCATATATAATGAATGAATGCTAGTTAATACAGGAAATTTGTTATAATAATACAACTAAGTGTGTTATAGATGTAGAAGAGTAATTTTCTTTGGTGAGCCCCATTTTTCCTATTGTAATTACACCAAAGCCTTCTAGTTTTTGACTCACCTGGAGATTGGCAACAATGGTTTCCCAGGAGGCAAAGTAGTCTTCCTCTGCAATGGGGACCAAAGCAACTTACATCATTCTCATCTTCCCCTTTTGACTTGCACAACAACCCTGTGAGGTAGGTTAGGCTGAAAGTCTGTGACTGGTCCAAAATCACCCACTCTGCTTCTACAGAAAGAACCTGGATCTAGCAGACCCTGCTCTGAAGCACTGACTGCTATGCCTAGGGCAGCCAACTTCCAGGTGGAGCCTGAAGATCACCAGGTATCACAACTGAACTTCAGACAACAGATCTCTCCCCCTCCCTCAGAGAAAACAACTGCTTTGGAAGGTGGGCGTATAGCATTCTGTTCAGCTGAGGCCTCTCCCCTCCCCAAACCCTGGCTTCCATAGACTCCACCAGAAAATCTCCAGGAATCTCCCTACCTGGAGCTGGCAACCCTAGTCAGGACTGGCCCCAATGAGTTCGTCACAAAGGCCAGCAAAGGCTTTCCTTTGTCTGAACCAAACTTGGTTGCCTACTATGGCAAAATGGGCTCCAGTTTACAACTCAGCTGTTTGCCTCCCACCCTCATCCTGTGGGCGTATCTCACTCCTTAAATTCGCTACCACCACTGATGGAATCATCACTGCTTTTTTAGAGGGACAATGAGACCCCTCTGGCTGAATCTCCCTATTTGGAGATGGAGATGGAAGCCCCAATCTTTGGGGGATCTCTGGAAAGTTGGCAACCCAGGGGTCTGGTCTTTCCTTGGTTCCCTGGGCTACCCCCTCCCTTTGGTATTGTGCAGAGCAGGGGAGACATGTGATCAGAGCACAACACAGATTATTACCCAAAGTAAAGAATTTATTTAACTATTTACATAGTTATGGAGCACAGACACACACTGTAGGAATAAGCACACACTATGAACCAACAGAACATAAATCAACAGGGGTGAAACACAATCCTCTGTCCCTACACACAGTACTCTCCATCTCTGGAGGTTATGGGCCTCTCTCTCTTGCCCAAGAGAGCAGGGAAACTTCCATTCATTCCCCAGTCCAGCCAACTGTGGAGTGGCTGAATTTCTGCTGCCTCCCAGGGACGAAGGCCACTTCCTCCCTAGATGGGCTGCTGTCTATATTGATGCTGCCCTGCCCATTGGGACAGTCCCTGTTTTCCCACACTTTTTGGCCTTGAGGCAGCTGAGCATTGTAGGCCAGCAGATGATGGAACCATCAAGGAACCATCCCTGAGCAGGGTGGGAGGGGGGCTCTTGGTAGTGGGTGATTCGATCCTTAGGCAGGTAGACAGCTGGGTGGCGAACCCGCGTACTGACCGTATGGTGACTTGCCTGCCTGGTGCGAAGGTAGCGGACATTACGCGTGTTTTAGATAGGCTGGTAGATAGTGCTGGGGAGGAGCCAGTGGTCGTGGTGCATGTCGGCACCAACGATGTGGGGAAATGCAGTCGTGAGGTTGTGGAGGAGAAATTTAGGATGCTGGGCAGGAAACTTAGGTCCAGGACCTCCAAGGTAGCCTTCTCAGAAGTGTTACCTGTTCCACGCGCAGGGCCGGAGAGACAGGCAGAGATCAGGAGTCTCAATGCGTGGATGAGACGATGGTGTAGGGGGGAAGGGTTCAGGTTTGTTAGGCACTGGGATACTTTTTGGAACAAGAGGGAGCTGTACAGGCGAGACGGTCTCCACTTGTCCCGAGAAGGAACCAGGCTGCTGGCACTTAAAATCAAAAAGGTGGCAGAGCAGCTTTTAAACTGAATATTGGGGGAAAGCCGACAGGAGATGAAAAGTCTCTGGTTCGGGTTGGCTCATCTGAGAGAGGTGAGGGGGTACCGGTTGCTTTTCTACAGGGAGGTGGATTGAAATTGTCCACAGAGGCCATGGCTGGTGACATGGACTGCCGGACAACGACTCGAGATAGCAAGAGGAAGGATGCAGGCTTAACTTGTAAGGGAAATTACAGCTGTTTCTATACAAATGCTAGAAGTGTCCGAGGTAAAATCGGGGAGTTGGAGTGCTTGGTGTCGGAGGGAAAAATAGACATTGTGGGTATTTCTGAAACTTGGTGGGATGAGGAAAATCAGTGGGACACAGTGATTCCCGGTTATATATTATATCGGAAGGATAGGGGGGGAAGGGTTGGAAGGACGTCCTTCTTCACCCAAAGAGTGATTAACACTTGGAATTCACTGCCACAGGAAGTGGTGGGTGCTACAAGCATGGATGGCTTCAAAAGGGAATTAGATAAGCATATGGAGCAGAGGTCCATCAGTGGCTATTAGCCACAAGGTATAGCTAGGGGCTCTGGGGCAAGTGATGCTCTGTCTTCTTGGTGCTTGGGGGGGTCAACAGTGGGAGGGCTTCTAATGTCCTGGCCCCACTGCTGGACCTCCTGATGGCACTGGTATTTCTGGCCACTGTGTGACACAGAGTGTTGGACTGGATGGGCCTTTGGCCTGATCCAACATTGGCGTCTCTTATGTTCTTATGTTCTTATGAAGCCCCATTCAACCCAGTGAGTGATACCCCTACAGGCCCCTCTCTGGAACTACAGCTCAATTAAACCTTATGGGGGAACATTTTAAACAAAGAACCACAGCCATCTTACAAACACAGGCAACTACCATTTCGTTACACCTACCAACAGCCACTGAGGGGAAACTTAGTTCCACACAGGAGGCAAGCTGGAAAAGCGTCTTCATCCAGAGAGAAAGCTGTTTGCCAGTAATTCTGACAGAGCACAGTGGCTGAAGGGGGAATGGGCAGGGAAGAGAAGAGAAGCAGACCCGCACCCGGCCAATGGCACGCAAGTACTCTTGAGTGGCGGCTGATGGGCCAATGGCTGAGGGTGTGCATGGAATTTTGCCACTCGAAAATAGAATTATTATATAGAGAGATTTTCCTATTTGGGCATTTGAAGTCCCCCAGGATGAAAAACAACATGAAAACATTGGGAGTGGGGTTTCTGAAGACCTTAGATGAATCAGTGTACGGAGAAACAAAGCTAAGACGCTGCTGGGCTGGTTGTTTGTTTTTTCTACTTCCTTGTTCCTCCCCCTCCCTTTCTCCCATCCCTTCCCCCATTCTCATTCATCACCTTTCTCCCATGCTTTACTGGGAAAAAATTGCATCATTGGTGATAGATTGATTTTTGTGTCTTAACAATTAGAAAGATTAGAAAGATTTCTCCTTTACACTATATTTATTCAGAACATTCATGACTTGCTACATTTAGCTCTTTTTATGAGAATTTTAGGTAATACCATTTTTAATTTAATGGAGATATACTTTAGCAGAGTTATTTAAATTGTATAAACTCTGAGTGTTGTGCATTTGATATATGCATAGAAAGCAGTATATGGGAATAATATATGGAAAGTGTGTATAATATTTTTAAAAAGAGAAGAGTGAAAAGGAGAATGGCAACAGGAACACATCAAAGAGAAAAAGAAAAAAGGATTACAGATGAGGAACAGAGAATTGAAGAAATAGTGGAAAAATTATCACGAACATTGGTGCTTCCAGGCTTCCAGATTGTGCAGCCTGTTAAGCATACAAAACAAACCCCAGCAAAACAAAAATAAGTGCTACAGTCATCATCAGCAAGGTTTGGAAATTGACTTCCTTTTATAACATTTGATTGGTAGCTTGGCCTCCTTTTGCCATCTAATTTTGTTGGTTGATATGTGTTGGCCTAAAATGTATTTCCCCATTCAAATCAATTGCGATCAGTCCCCAGATACGTTCTTTTCTCTTTCACTACCAGTGTCTGTTGCAACTGGCACAGACCAATCTTAACTTGGGGCTGAGCCAACTGTTTAAACACGTATTGAAGCCATAATCATACTTCAGATACAAAAAGGACTTGCCGATGAAGTTGTTTTCTGTTACAACCCTATCCCCTATATGATATGATAAATAGCACCTGCAAGATTTGTTTTGCATGTCAAGCACATATTGCTTCTAAATCAAACTCTGAAATGTACGTTCTTAAGTCAAAAGTAAGCAGAATGCTGTCATTTATACTCTTTGCAAAGCACACTGTCATGAAAATGAACAAAACGATTGCATTTTAATGCCTTTTCTGACTTCCTGAGAAGTGAATTGCTGGCCATGTTTGATGCAGTGCAATATTTCTCACTATGCAGACATAGAAATCACTTTTCATTTGCCAGCATTGTAGGGGCTAATTTGGAGAAGAAAATTAATGAGATGTAAGCTTTGGTTTTCTACTCATTCTAATAGTGTAGTTTCCTATCATTCCAGCTTGGCCTCTAGCATCATAGAACTTCTAGGATCAAATCTGTTCGAACATAAGAACATAAGAGAAGCCAATGTTGGATCAGGCCAATGGCCCATCTAGTCCAACATTCTGTCACACAGTAGCCAAAAATACCAGGTGCTGTCAGGAGGTCCATCAGTGGGGCCAGGACACTAGAAGCCCTCCCATAGTTGCCCCCCCCCCAAGCAACAAGAATACAGTGCATCACCTGCCCCAGCCTGTGAGTTCCTAATTATACCTTGTGGCTAATAGCCACTGATGGACCTCTGCTCCATATTAAGAACATAAGAGATGCCAGTGTTGGATCAGGCCAAAGGCCCATCCAGTCCAACACTCTGTGTCACACAGTGGCCAGAAATACCTGGTGCCTCCAGGAGGTCCAGCAGTGGGGCCAGGGCACTAGAAACCCTCCCACTGTTGCCCCCCCCCCAAGCACCAAGAAGACAGAGCATCCCCTGCCCCAGACCGAGAGTTCGTATCTATACCTTGTGGCTAATAGCCACGGATGGACCTCTGCTCCATATTAAGAACATCAGAGAAGCCAATGTTGGATCAGGCCAAAGGCCCATCCAGTCCAACACTCTGTGTCACACAGTGGCCAGAAATACCAGGTGCCCTCGGGCTTTGGCCTTTTTTATTGCAGTCGCACACTGTCTCAACATTTTCAGTGAGTTGTCTACTATGACTTCAAGATCTCTCTCTTGGTCAGTCTCTGCCAGTTCAGACCCCATCAACAATTATTTATAGTTAGGATTTCTGGCTCCAGTGTGCATCACTTTGCACTTGGCCACATTGAACCCCATTTGCCACACTGGTGCCCACTCGCCCATCCTTGACAGGTCCCTTTGGAGTGCCTCACAATCCTCCCTGGTTTTCACCACCCTGAACAACTTCGTGTCATCTGCAAATGTAGCCACTTCACTGCTTACTCCCAACTCCAAATAATTAAAAAAACAAGTTAAAAAGCATCGGACCGAGTACTGATTTCTGTGGCACCCCACAGCTTACCACCCTCCACTGAGAAAATTGCCTATTTATACTCACTCTCTGTTTCCTATTAATTAGCCAGTTTTTGATCCACAAGAGAACTTGTACTTTTATCCTGTGACTATTGCGCTTACTTAGGAGCCTTTGATGAGGAACTTTATCAAAAGCTTTCTGGAAGTCAAGGTAAATAACATCTGTTGGGTCCCCCTTGCCCACATGTTTGTTCACTCCCTCAAAGAACATTAAGAGGTTAGTGAGACAAGATCTTCCCTTACAGAACCCATGCTGAGTCTGCCTCAATAGTTTTTGTTCATCAATGTGTCTACTAATTCTTTCCTTAATAACAGTTTCCACCAACTTACCTGGTATTGACGTCAGACTGACTGGCCTGTAATTTCCTGGATCTCTTCTGGAAACCTTTTTAAAGATGGGAGTGATGTTAGCTACCTTCCAGTCCTCAGGAATCGAGGCAGATTTTCATGAAAGATTACACAAGTTCACATTTGAGTTCTTTCAGAACTCTCATGTGTATGCCATCCAGGCCTGGTGATTTATCAGTTTTTAAATTGTCTATCAGTTGTAGGACCTCCTCTCTCATTACCTCAATTTGACTCAGGTCTTTGGATACTCCTCCTGAAATCAGCAGTTCTAGAGTGGGCAAGCACTTCTCATCTTCCACAGTGAAGACAGAGGCAAAAAATGCATTCAACTTCTCTGCTATTTCACTATCACTCCTTTTACCCCTTGGTCATCCAAGGGCCCCACTGTCTCTCTCACTGGTATCCTGCTTCTAATGCATTTGAAGAAAGTTTTATTGTTGGCCTTTATGTTTTTTGCTATATGCTCCTCATATTCCCTTTTTGCCTGCCTGATCACAGACTTCCATTTTATTTGCCACAGTCTGTGTTCCCTTTTATCAACCTCACTGAGACTAGCTTTCCACCCCTTAAAACAATCCTTCTTATCTTATACAGCCTCCATTACTTTGTTTGTTAACCATGCAGGCTTTTTTCTATATGTATTTGTGCCTTTCCTAACCTGCAGTATATAGTTTTTTTGCGCTTCTAGGATTGTAGTTTTAAATAGTCTCCAAGCTTCCCCAGTGGTTTTGACCCTTTCTACTTTTCCTTTCAGTTTCCTCCTCACATGTTCCCTCATATCAGAGAAGTTACCCCTTTTAAAGTTAAAAGTGGTTGTGTCAGTCTTTTTGGGCAACTCCCTATTTTTGGGCAATCTGGGGTTGATACCTATTTTCAATTATTGTTAAAAATGATTGAATAGAAGGAAACATACATGTTCTTCTTGTAACCTCACACTTAAGCTCCTTAGTGTTTGACTGAATGGTGTAAATATTAAACTATGCTGAGTTGTATATAGAAGTCCCTAAATTGATTGGACTCTGCCTTGAAGAATGTCCTCTTTTGTCCCACTGTGTATCCATTTGTTTTAATGCCTTGCGAAAGACATTTTATCATTCAAATTAAAAGGCATTGTTGAAAGGCATTCTCAATGGCCACCCTACTTTTTAAATGGAACTCCTTTGAAGTATAGAATCCCCATAATCTGAGCTTGAAACTCTGGTGGTGATAGTTTTATTTAGGCTGTTATTTCATGGTTAGTGCAAAGTATATGGTAGTGTTGGTTTAGTTATCTCTATTTTAGTTCTAATGCATAGTGGAGGTTCAATTTTGGTAATGCCCATTCCAAGACATCATAGCATCATATTTTTTCAACATAATTACTTGTGTTTTGTGTCTTGGTATTCATGACATCTTGTAAAATCCAGATCAACACTTGGGTACCTTCTCCTCAGAAGATAAAAGGATCATGAGTCATTCTGTGATTTCAAGAACCATAGTACATTTATTGTTGCCATAAAGGTGCCATAAATCTTTGTCTCTCCTGGATGACTCTTCCTTTTCCCAAGCAAGCCATCTTCTTTTTACCGAATAAACTGTTCTGAAAGTGGATGGGTACTATCACTTTGTGAGTTTCTATGTTTTCCCTTCTGTGTTCAGAATGTGGAACACAGTCATGGATACTCTCAAAGTTAATGCTCATTTGGCTTGGAATACGAGCATGAACAACTCATAAAATGCCTTGGGGGGGAGCAAGCATCACCCTCCCATTCTTTTCTGAATGAGAAGGCACAGAACAGAGTTCCCTCTCCTCCTCCCTTCTGTAGCTTACTTGCTACAATACTACAGTGGTGGCAACAGGCAGCAGACCAGAGGGAAGAGCTTCCTTGCCTGCATGCATCATTTTTCCTTCTTCTTTCCACTCTGGCACGTCAGGGTCACAATCTGAGGCATCCAGAAGACTCAAGTGTTCTGGGAGCTACATTCACTTAGATGCACAGCAATGTACCCAAATGCAGCACAGCATCCAAGGTGCCAGTATGGGGAGAGAAGGAAAGCAGGCAAGGATGCTTCCCCAGCCAATCAGCCTCTGCAGCAGGCAAAGCAGCAGGCAGCAAATGGGGATGGGGGAGGGGGGGCTTTGATCCTGAGAATCAGGCTCAAGGGAAATTAATTATTTGGTGTCTTATCAAGAGGTTTGAGCCTAATTCTGAGGTGAGCTGTGGGGTGGGCATGTCAGCTGCTTATGGAGATTGGTTTGTTCCCATATGTGAATAACTGATATGCAATTCAAATGTCTTGAAAATGGGAGAACCAGGAGCGAAAGTTGAATATTAGGACTCTCAAGAAGGATCTGGGTAAAACATTTCTACAGCAGGAAGCATCCAATCAGGACAGGATCTCACAAACTAATAACACCATCCTGTTATTATTCTGTGTTTCAGAAATAAGATAAACAAGTAAGGAGACCCGCGGTACTCGCAGGGGGGGAGAAGAGCTCCGTCTCCTCCATCCCCCCCGCTCGATCTCCCCGAGGCGGCAGTGGCGGCGAGGCCGCTCTTTCCCCCCCGTAAGGGGACCCACAATACTCGCAGGGGGGGAGAAGAGCTCCGTCTCCTCCATCCCCCCCGCTCGATCTCCCCGAGGTGGT
>NW_015166454.1:365846-366915 GCF_001447785.1 Gekko japonicus | reverse complement strand
CTCTACCAACTCAGCGTCATCTATTCTGGGTGGCACTGACATTCTTTCTTCCAGGGCCAGATATTCTGTGTGTGTGTGTGCATGTATGGTGGTAACTGATAATGCCAGTTGGTAGCCAGCTTTCTAATGGACTGACAGGCTTACACCTAATAGAATTGCAGAGCTAAAATACTTATTTAAACAGTTAACA
The DNA here is from genome assembly GCF_001447785.1 of Gekko japonicus. Taxonomy (NCBI): domain Eukaryota; kingdom Metazoa; phylum Chordata; class Lepidosauria; order Squamata; family Gekkonidae; genus Gekko; species Gekko japonicus. Next base: position 366,725 of record NW_015166454.1, on the reverse strand, counting down.
TTTTGCAGATACTGTAAGTATTGTGCAACAGTCCCCCAAGTTTAATTGATGACAACTGAAGTCTGAAATGTGGTGTCCTCCCATTGCCCTCTCCACCTGCTGACTGTCTGGTGTTGCCCATCTGCAGTATTATTTCCATGTCCCCGGTCTGGGATTGGCCTCCAGCTGTCATGGCCACCTGTTCAAAGTTGTCCTCTAAGAGAGACCATGTACTACTCTTCTGGTCTCCCACTTCACTTCACTCTCTTGGACTTTGTATGGGTTTTCATTCCAAAAATATGTAATAGCCCATGTCCATGTTACTCATCCTTTGAAACAATCCTGCCATGTCATCTTTAAGACCATACTCATAAATCTAAATGCCATCCACCTGCAGTGTTACAACTGTATTCTTATCAGTGATCCCAGAAACCCACCCTAGGCATATAAGGCTCATCTATCTTATATTCTAATTTCCAACAGAGGGTGCTGGTGCGGATACTTATTTCCACTATCAGGAAGCTCACTCTGTCCCAACAGCTTTTCCTACATAGTCAGTAGACTACCTGTGTCTGCAGAAAAATCCAAGAAGTAAAAAAATCCCTTCAGGGACCCCCCAATACCTTTTGAAATGGCCTCTGCAGGAATCTAACTCCAGGCATCAATGGTGAGAGAGAGATTGGAACGTTCAGGGCAGGGGGGAGGCTTCTAACTGGCTCTGTCAGTGAAAGGGTGGGAGAAGGGCCCTTTCCTGGCCTCTTTTGGCCTTTCAAGGAGGGAGGGAGGAAGGGAGCCGTGGGGCCAGGCCTCACAAGAGTTGCCAGTGCCAGGCTGGGGGATTTCTTGAGATTTTGTGGAGGGCTGGGTTTGGGGAAGGGAGAGGCCTCAGCTGGGTCTAAT
>NW_015166454.1:347508-364894 GCF_001447785.1 Gekko japonicus | reverse complement strand
CTGCTCTACCAACTCAGCGTCGTCTATTCTGGGTGGCACTGACGTTCTTTCTTCCAGGGCCAGATATTCTCTCTCTGTGTGTGTGTGTGTGTGTGCATGTATGGTGGTAACTGATAATGCCAGTTGGTAGCCAGCTTTCTAATGGACTGACAGGCTTACACCTAATAGAATTGCAGAGCTAAAATACTTATTTAAACAGTTAACATTTTGCAGATACTGTAAGTATTGTGCAACAGTCCCCCAAGTTTAATTGATGACAACTGAAGTCTGAAATGTGGTGTCCTCCCATTGCCCTCTCCACCTGCTGACTGTCTGGTGTTGCCCATCTGCAGTATTATTTCCATGTCCCCGGTCTGGGATTGGCCTCCAGCTGTCATGGCCACCTGTTCAAAGTTGTCCTCTAAGAGAGACCATGTACTACTCTTCTGGTCTCCCACTTCACTTCACTCTCTTGGACTTTGTATGGGTTTTCATTCCAAAAATATGTAATAGCCCATGTCCATGTTACTCATCCTGCCATGTCATCTTTAAGACCATGCTCATAAATCTAAATGCCATCCACCTGCAGTGTTACAACTGTATTCTTATCAGTGATCCCAGAAACCCACCCTAGGCATCTAAGGCTCATTCCCTATAATTTTTAATCCAGATAGGCCATCCGTGCTACAGGTAAATGGCTTCTCACTTCTATATAGGGAGGAGTGGTTCAAGGCATTTTGACACCCCAAAGAAAGTGTGCATGTTTTCTCATCCCACAACACTGGAGGACAGGCGTAAGTCCAGAGGCGATGTGGGAGCTCTGTCTGGACCCAGCCATTGGAACTCTGAAAAGAGATACTGGTTGCCTTCCAAAGTGTTGGTGGCCAGGGATAAACCAACTCCTGTGGCAAGTCCAATTCCTCCTCATTTTGCTATTTCTAGCAGCAGCTTGGGTGGAGAACTATCCTTAGGAAAGGGCTGTGGAGTCAGCAAGATCCCATACTTGAATAAGTTCAGAACAGCCCGGTTTCCTTGTAAATGTGTGATAGGAGATTCTGGCAAGGAAGCACAGTGTTACTGTCCAAAGCTTTCTCCAGGTAAAGATTTCTTTCAGAAAGGTTTAGAATGAACAATTCTAGTGTGGAATCAGGATCCTTCCATGACTGTCCTTACAGGAAGCACATATTTCTCAAAGGTGCTATAAAAGATTGGCACCTGGATTATGGAAGTAGAAGAGCTGCTAATATTAGTGATATTCCAATAATTTAGAAAGGCTCACAAACCATCATTACTAGGATTATTACTAGGATTCCCTTTGCCTTTGAATATTTATTTATTTAATTAGGGAATCTCCATGCCACCTTTCCTTGGGAACCTTCCTGTGGTGGCTTACAAAACAACATAATAAAATATAACATTAAAAGTTATAAATTAAACCCGACATTAATGGGGGGGGGCAATTTTTTTTAATGAAGACATTAAAGCCCGAGTAAACAAAAAAGAGTGTTTTGGCCTGGCACCCAAAAGAAAGCAATGTAGGCACTTGGTGAGCCACAAGGGGAATGTAGCACAACTGAAAAAGCCCTGTCTCTGGTTGCCCCTTGCCTCACCACTGAAGGCAGGAGCACAGACAGCAGGGCTTATAAGGCAGATCTTAACTGGTGGGCTGGCACAGCATTTAGGGCTTTAAAGTTAAGAACCAACACTTTAGAAAACCAGCATTTTAGAAAAATGAGTTTGTAATGATTTCTTTCCTCAGTGACACCCAACCTTGAATGCATATTGTTAGGAAAAATTCCCCCCACCCCAGTATATATTATGTTACTTATCTGATTTTCAACTACCATTCTACAGCTTTTTTCTGCTGGCACTACAAGTGCCTTCTGCAAGTCTTTGCATGTCTTAATTATTGCTATACTTTCCCCTCCCTGCATACAAGGCTTTGATAAACATAGCTTGTTGGTGGTGATTTCAAGCAGGAACATGATGTATTCCTTTCAACATAATTGGCACCTCCAGACATTCCCAGAGTGGTTACATTGGATAAAGCACATTAGTTGCCCATATCAAGCATGCTCTCTAAGCACGGAGCTATCAACGATGCTGACATTTCAATTTAAGGGTTCTGTAGTTACAACTTCCAGGTTAATTCCGCTTTAGGGAACATGAAGTTCATATGATGCTTGTTTAGAAACTTTAAAAGGCAACTGTGCCTTATTGTGCATTTTAACATATAAATTCATAGATGGCAGTGTAAGAGGTTGAAATATATATGAAGATATGCAACAGCCCCTTCTCCTGGACACGCACCCTGAGGTTTCCTGCTGGTTTTCATTTGCCCATGCTGAAACCTCTAACCTGCCATGACAGCTCTCTCAAAATCGTTCTGTTGCTTTTCCCAATGTGAGTGAAAAGGGTGGTGGTGGTGAAATCAAATGACAATAAATGTGGTTTTGAGAATCTATTCAAAGCATTCACTGCTACCAGCTCAAAGGATAAAAATGGAACTAGGTTAGGCACTCTAGAGGGAGACTGTGGAAATGACTTGTAACTAAGAGGATGTGACCCTCTGCATAATTCATAATCATTAGTCTAAGTGACACTTCTGCAGCATATGCACCAGTGCCTTCCAATACGGCAGGTTGGAGTCTAAATGGCCCACTCGGCAGCAGTCACTTTGTGATCAGGTTTCCCTGAAAGGCAACTCTGAATGCTGCATCTGCCTGGTATGTTTTTTTTTTAAATAGTAAAGATGCTGGTTCAGCTTCATCATGTGTGCAATTTAAGGGTTGCTCAAGTGATTCCTTAAAACTGCATAAAAGCAATTCAGCTGTGCCTTGGAGACACTATTGCTTGCTGTAATGTTCTGCACATACATCTGCATGATTTCTCTGAGCTAATTCAAATTTAATGCATTGATAATTCCTCTTCTGCAGAAGTCACCCAGCAGTAATTTGAAGGTTACAAGGCAATATTCCCACTCAAATAACACTGCTAAAAGAGGATAAACCAGGAGGCAGGACTATAATGGGACAAATTCAACTCTGGACAATAATGTTTCCACTGTCTTCACAACCTTCACATAAGCAGCAGGCTACTGTTATAAATGGAACAAGGTGGCCATATGGGATAGGTATGTTGGTTGCAAAGCAAAAAAGAGCAATGTGGAATTCTAGCACAGAGAATTATGAGAGATGGAAGTCAATTGGAAGAGACAGTGAAATGAAGAAAACAGACTGATTAAATTGAAAGCTAAACAGGCTTAGCATACAATTCCCCAATTTATTTAGCAGCTTGTTAAAATAGTGTTTTTCCCCCCACAATATTATTTTGATACAAAGTATCGTCTTAGCTGATCTGATGATCATGAACAATCTGTGTTCATTTCTTTATGTAGGCAAGTAGCTAACAGGAAACTTTTATTTAGCAGCTTGTTAAAATAGTGTTTCCCCCCCCCCCACAATATTATTTTGATCCAAAGTATCATCTTAGCTGATCTGATGATTATGAACAATCTGTGGTCGTTTCTTTATGCAGGCAAGTAGCTAACAGGAAACCCTGGATACAGGAAATAGCTCCATGTATACAGGAAGTTCAAGGAGATATAGGAAATGTTCCAAAGAGAGACATCTTTTTCACTAAGATCCCACTTTGGCTTCTGAAGACAAATGAACTTTAAAAGGTTTCAGACACCTTAAGGAAGTGCAACAACAGTACAAAAATAAGAACAGGTGTTATGTACTAACAAAGGACCACGCACGCGGTCGGGTGCGCACGTGGTCAAGTGCAATAGCAAAGCTTCGCAAGCCGAGACAATAGACTCGTAGAATTCTAAAACAGACCAATAGGTTAGCCCAGTTCCGCAAAGGAACATAAAGTTATTGGTGCACTGTAAATAAACCTATTATGAGTGTGGGGTGTGTTTGTTGGGTGTGGTTTGGACCGACATATAAGCAGACACCTGGGTCCCGCTTCCTTGTCTCAGTTTTGCCTACTAATAAATTATGAGCTGAAATCACTCGACTATGTGTCTTGAACCCAGTACATTTCAACAGGGTTTTTTGTTTCTTTGTTTAAACATGGATTAAGTCTTCATTAACTGGAAGGACAGTATTTTATTCTTAAGATGCGTGAAACCTATAAAAAATCAATTTGCCTTCAAAAGCCAAGCCAAAGTGGGTTAAAGAGCCCTTCTGAAAAGAACCCAAGACAGCCCTAAGCAGGAAGTCAGCCCAAAACACTGTGAAGCCTATCCTGGCTGTACAATGTCAACAGCAGAGTAACTGAACCTCATGCGAAGGCCAGTAATTGCATGCCATGATGGCATCTTCCGATGATAGCATCTCCATGCCAGCCATAAAACTATCTGGTCTTCTTTTGCTAACAATAAATGTATAGACTCTTTTTCACTTTGTGAAATGAATATGGAGTTCCTCAACCTGTCAGTGGCTGAGAACTATTCCTAACATGCCTCTTGTCCGCACAAGTACAGAACACTGCTCTCTCCATTCAAATCGTTGGGAAACTTGCTCATGTTGCAACTTTGGATAGAGATGGCTGATTATTTCCCCCCATTTTACAGTTGATCAGCTTTCATTACCTCCCAAATGTCTAGAGGAGGAAAAATACAGCATAAACAGCACCGTGTGTATCACATATCAATTTCTGAAGATAAAAATAAGCCCATGACCTGTTTCTTTTGGCTTTGCAGGTTGCCTTTAAAATGGCCTGCCTCTGAGTGCTTTACAAATCTGATATTAATTACATGCCAGGCATACTGTGTTGGTGGAAAAGAGACATTTTGTTGAATGACTTGTGAATGTCAAGGATGACTTATTACCTTCAGCAAGTTTAAAAGGAAAGCTAATATGATTTCTTATAGTAAAGCCCCCTATGACAGCTGCTCCATAGAGTCAATTACACTGCAGTGAGCTTTCCAACAGACTTATTTTTCACACTCACAGGGAGCAGAGAACATGATGAACAAACATCTCCAGAGTAATCGAGGGATGATCCCCCCCCTTTCCTTTCTGCAAAGCTGGAGCATGACAAGTGTTGCCAAATGCAGCAGAGTGGGGGGGAGGGGAGTGAAGAAGAAGTACTGCTACTACCGAATATTTATTTGGGAATTGAGTGATTATACCTTTTAAATTTCATGCTCTTCTTCAGCGGCAGAATCTGAAATAATCTAACCATTTACCAGTCAAGTTTTCCATAAACTACTTGGATAAACTACTTGGATAAGGAGCATTTTGCAGAGAAAGGCAATGGCAAATGAACTCTGCTTACACCTTGCCTTGAAAACCCTACGAGGTTGCCATATGACAGCTGCAACTTGAGGGCACTTCACACACACACACAAATACGTACAACCAAAACTTAAAATCAGTTTAGGAATGCTTTAATCAAACACCGTCCTAACTAAAACCACCTAGCTACCTCCTAAATATCAAAAGTGAGGGGCAGGTGCACCTCCCTGAGGAGGTTGTTCCATAACCGTGGAGTTGCCACTGAAAAGACCATCTCTTGTGGACCCACCAAATGTGCTTTTTGATTGATGGGGCAGACAGGAGGGCCTCTCCCTGTGATCTTAATTCCCAAGTAGGAATTTCTGGGCAGGTAGCATAGGACAGATAGAGTTATAGTAGAATACTTCTTTGCTGGACCTTCCTCACAAAGTAGGCCTTCAAATACACTCTAAAATGTCCCATGTTTTCCAGTTGTACTCTAGCCATCATCTCTAGTGCTTCATCATGCGTAATTATTTAGAATTCCAGGGGGAGCCACAAGTTCTTACATATGGGGATGGGTGTTTAGGAGTTATCATGGAAATTGCCTATGACAGTTAGTAGTAATTGGCTAAAAATTCAGTGATGGCCATGTGGAAATCACTAGCATTAATCAACCACCTTTCCCCTAGGTTTACCACCTCTTTGAGGGAAAAAATCGAAAGTATCAAAAATCCACTTTACTTAGTAAGTGATTTGTCTACAAGAGAGTTGCACCAACATCCTCAATTCAAAGAGAACATTATCTCTGGCCAGTATAGAACCCCAAACCTACATATCACCTGCAGCATGTGTTGGCTCAGTTAAACATTGAGACACTGCCATGGCAGTTATGACAACCATGCAATTCTGAAAAGTACCTCTCAGGACAGCCTCAATAGAGGTGTTATTTCTATTTTATTTACAAAATTATACCCTGCCTTTCTGCCCTCATAAGGACCACAAAGGCACCTAACAAGTAAAAAATATACATAACAAAATCACATCTTAGAAACAATTAAGACTGACAAAAATACATCATTAAAACAATTAAAACTAGATAGGGTTGCTATTTGCATAGTGGGGGCAGGGGATCCCCTGGTTTTGCAGGGTCGTGTTTGGAGATCTCCCCAAACAGCAATGTTGCACATGATGTGCCTGTGTCACCCGGAAGTGACAGCACGTCAGTGACTTTGGGGAATGATGTTCTGGTTTTGGGCAAAACTCTATGGTTTGATGCTGATTTTACCATAGAGTTTTGCCCAAAATCCAGAGGCTCACCCCAATATCGCCAATGTGCCAACATCACATTTAGGTGATGCAGGAACTTCACACACAATGCAACTGTTTCAGGGGGAATAAGGGGGGCAATGTCACTTCCCACTCCTGGAATGCCCCCCCATCTCCTTGCCACTGGGTGAAAGGGACCTGGCAACCCTAAAACTAGAGCTATAATGTCTGGGGATTTACCACAAGCCCACCCTCGACGTCTGAAACCAGTTTGAGGGGAAAACAACCAGAGGGAAAAGCAACCAACAGGCACTGCTAGAGAAGACACCTCAGACTCACTGCAGCTGGCAAGGGCCAGCAGGAGTCCCAGAGTCCTGGCCTAGCAGCAAAGGAGGCGGCAGCAGCTAAGACACCAGCACCTCAGTGTGAAGGAGGGAGAACCAGCAACATGGGCAAGTAATGGGAATGAGCAGGGCCAGCCCAGCTAGTGGGAACTTCCACTCAGGTGAGCCTCCTTGGTCAGCTGATCAGGGGCAGGCAGGCTACCACAGGAGGGATTGACCACAGGAAAGCAGGGAGAAAGAACTAGCTCAGCCCTGCTCTGACAGGTTAGGCCATTCAGAGGACATGGGATTGGGGGGGGGCAAGAAAGAGGTGGGGCAAACCCACACATATAAAACTGAGCCCACAACAGGCCAGGGAGGAATGAGAGGCCTTGTTTCAAGGTCTGAGGGAGTACAAGCTCAGGTAGGAGAAAGTAACACTGCGGTGCAATCTCTTCCTCTTTTGAGGCCTGGTGGAGCCTACCCAATCATGTGGCAGGGTGGCTTAAGGTCATCAGGTGGGGCTGGAGAAAGAGGAGCCTCACATATAACATACATACAAAAACATTAACACAACCGTTAAAGCATTGGGTGGAAAAGGGGGATCACTGAGGGAACACTAAACAACAAATGTTGAAGCTCCACACAGAAAAAGGTCAGGGGACCTCAACACCAAGTCTGAAACCTCATTTGTCTGTAGGCATGAAAAATCTGCAAGCTAGCAGCCTTGCCTCTGTTCTGTTTCCACAGCTCAACATCAAGACAAGCATTTTATAAGGGCAGTATGACAAGGTTCCTGACAGGGGTGTTCTTGTCTCTCTCCCTTAAGTGGGTGCTGGCCTTAAGTGGGTACTGACCAGATAATTCATTTGTGCATATTATAGGCAAAGTTGTCTTCCTCAGCCTGATCTTGATACTGTCTGTCAAATCTACATTTCTTCTAGGATTCTTAATTGATGAATTATTGTCATTTTACTAGTTTCGAACTTGCCATCGCATAGCAACACGTGCAGACTCAGTGGACAGCCAATAAAGGCTTAGTTCCCAGATATAGGCAGTAACTGGAAGCTAAGGTGGTTGTCAACATTTTTGACTACTTTTCTGAATGTGTCCATTTCTCAGCCCAAAACCAAATCTCCCTCTGTCCACATGCACCTAATCGTGCTGCCATTTCCTTCCTTCCCACTTGTCTTGGAGGACACAGCAAAATCATCAAGTTTGTTAAAATCACAGACCCTACAAGACCACAACAGAACAATTGGCACCAAAAAGCAATCATGACCACAAAGGCATCACTATAGTAAATGATTTTACTGTGGGATACTCACAAAGTATTTTAAAGATTCTCATTATCTTTTCCTCTCCATGGTGGCACATTTCATTTAAAAATGGAAGGAGAAAGAAAAACAAATTCTGCTTGGATAGTCATATGATTATCATGAAGTAAAAAGAGAGAAGAAGAGGAGAAGAGATTGGATTTATACCCCGCCCTTCACTAGCCAAAGGAGCAGACCCTTGAATCTATTCTTCACCTCTACTGTATATTCATCAGGGATGCGATCTAGGTCAAACCTGAATGGCCTCGTGGTTTTCCCAATTTTCTTCAGTTTAAGTCTGAATTTTGCAATGAGTAGCTCATGATCTGAACCACAGTCAGCTCCAGGTCTTGTTTTTACTGACTGGATAGAGCTTCTCCATCTTTGACTGCAAATTATATAGTCAATCTGATTTCGGTGTTGCCCATCTGGTGATGTCCATGTGTAGAGTCGTCTCTTAGGTTGTTGGAAAAGGGTGTTCGCTATGACCAGTGTGTTCTCTTGACAAAACTCTGTTAACCTTTGCCCTGCTTCATTTTGCTTTCCAAGGCCAAACTTGTCTGTTATTCCGGTTACCTTTTGACTTCCTACTTTAGCATTCCAGTCCCCTATGATGATGAGGACATCATTTTTTGGTGTTAGTTCTATGAGGTGTTGTAGGTCTTCATAGAACCGGTCCACTTCAGCCTCTTCTGCATCAGTGGTTGGGGCATAGACTTGGATTACTGTGATGTTGAATGGTTTGCCTTGGAATCGGACCGAAATCATTCTGTCATTTTTGAGATTGTATCCCAGTACTGCCTTTTGCACTCTCTTGTTGACTATAAAGGCCACACCATTTTTTCTACGAGATTCCTGGCCACAGTAGTAGATATAATGGTCTTCTGAGTTAAATTCGCCCATTCCTGTCCACTTTAGTTCACTGATTCCTAGGATATCGATGTTCAGTCTTGCCATCTCATTTTTGACCACGTCAAGCTTACCTTGATTCATAGATCTTACATTCCAGGTTCCTATGTAGTATTGTTCTTTGCAGCATCGGACTTTCCTTTCACCATCAGACACATCCACAACTGAGCGTCCTTTCGGCTTTGGCCCAGCCGCTTCACTTTTTCTGGGGTTACTTGTACTTGCCCTCTGCTCTTCCTCAGTAGCATATTAGATAATTCATTTGTACATATTATAGGCACAGTTGTCTTCCTCAGCCTGATCTTGATACTGTCTGTCAAATCTGCATTTCTTCTAGGATTCTTAATTGATTAATTATTGTCATTTTACTAGTTTTGAACTTGCCATCGCATAGTAACACGTGCAGACTCAGTGGACAACCAATAAAGGCTTAGTTCCCAGATATAGGCAGTAACTTGAAGCTATGGTGGTTGTCAACATTTTGGACTACTTTTCTGAATGTGTCCATTTCTCAGCCCAAAACCAAATCTCCCTCTGTCCACATGCACCTAATCGTGCTGCCATTTCCTTCCTTCCCACTTGTCTTGGAGGACACGGCAAAACCATCAAGTTTGTTAAAATCAAACAAACACAGACCCTACAAGGCCACAACAGAACAATTGGCACCAAAAAGCAATCATGACCACAAAGGCATCACTATAGTAAATGATTTTACTGTGGGATACTCACAAAGTATTTTAAAGATTCTCATTATCTTTTCCTCTCCATGGTGGCACATTTCATTTAAAAATGGAAGGAGAAAGAAAAACAAATTCTGCTTGGATAGTCATATGATTATCATGAAGTAAAAAGAGAGAAGAAGAGGAGAAGAGATTGGATTTATACCCCGCCCTTCACTAGCCAAAGGAGCCTCAGAGCAGTTTACAATCCCTTTCCCTTCCCCTCCCCACAACAAACACCCTGTGAGGTAGGTGGGGCTGAGAGGGCTCTCTTGAGAACTGCCCTTGAGAGAACAGCTCTGAAAGAACTTACAACTGACCCAATGTCACACCAGCAGCTGCAGGTGGAGGAGTGGGGAATCAACCCCGGTTCTCCCAGATTAGAATCCATACCACTACACCAAACTGGCTTTCAAAAGAGGTATAGAATGACCAAGGAAAGGTGTTTAGTAAAGAAATTGTGTTAGGTATTGTAGTACAGTAATAAGTGGAAATGTTTACTTTAATCATTAATATATGACCTTACCCCCCCCTCAAAAAAACCCCACTAAAGTAAAACAAGGAGACAAATGCAATTAAAGCTGTTCTGGTTTAGCACCATGGCAATATTTTTAATCATTTCTGCCAGGAGACAGGATTAATTGTGTTTCATGTGCTTTGGTTTACAAGTATTTCAGTAGTCTTTATTTGAAGAAACAAATCAGTGAACATTCTGAAAACTGTGAACATCTTACAGCAGCTGAATACATTAACGCACCTCTAGCATGTGTGCCCTCACACACACACACACACGGCCTGATGTGTATTACCCTTGTGAGCTGCTGCTCAGGAGTGGAATATACCAAATGGATGATGTTATTGAAGTAGAGAGCAGCACAAGAGGAGCTGAGGGAGAAGTAATCTGGCATATTGCATGAGAAAATTACATTATTATCTGAAAGTAGATTGGTTTACTTGCCCTGTACTCACAAACCCCTTTCCCTTGATAATCATCTTCACACTCAACTGCACTTCATAGCTTGTTTACCATGTTGCAATGATATTTTGCTCCTGAAGTTTATTTGATGTTGGCCATTTGAAAACATTATCATGTAAATTAGTTCCTGTAACTAATGAGCATATGTTTCTTAGTGAACAAGTAAATGAAAAATATAACCCCCCTTTAAAAATTCATATTGAAAAATACATTAAATTCTGTGGGATTTCCTGTCTAGTATGCATGCTAGGTATACCAGTCTAAATCTGTTGAAGCATTGTATAGCATTATACTTTCCTCCTGCACAAGATGGAAAACGTAAAGGATCTAAATTTACACCACTAAAGATCCTTGACTGCCCTGGCTAAATGAAAATTGCACAGCCCAAAACAGAGAAGACAAGCAAGGGACCCGCAAGGGGCATCTCATATCCCCCTTTTCCAATATTTCTTCTTTCCTCTCCCTGAAACCCCACAGCCTCTCCCATTTTCCAGCTTCATTCTCTCCTCATCCACCAGCCAACCTACTTTTATTTGCCCTTCTTCCATCTTGCCCTCTTTCCTTTTTTTCCCTTCCCCTGGCAGATTCCTCCCAGGAAAAATTATGGCCCAGTTGCACATTGAGGGACCCAGTATCATGGTGCCAGTCACCAAGCCAGGCCCAGCTGCATGTGGGCTAGGGTTGCCAGCACCCAGGTTCCAGTGGAGGTTCCCCCACTTTGGAGGGCTTTGATCCACTGCTGGCCAACTGGCCAGTGGGGACAACACCATCCCCAAACAGGGACGTTGTCATGTGACATCCCCAACGTGATGACGTTACTTCCAGGTGATGTCAAAAACCCCATAGAGTTTTACCCAAAATCCAGAGCATTGTGTGCAACATCGCTGACATGATGATGTCACTTCAGGGTGATGTCATTGCATCAGGGACATCACATGCAACATCCTACCCAGCCCAGGAACACCCCCCAAATCCCCTTGCCGTGATGGCAAGGGGACCTGGCAACCCTAATGTGGGCTCCCCACAAGGACTTTCAGGGGGCACCTCACTTTTCCCTTTGTCCCCGTCCTCATATCCTCACCTTTCTGTGCTTTCTTTTCTTCTTCCCACACACTACCAACATTTTATCTGCCCTACATCCTCAGCCATATTTATTGTTTACTTCATTTAAACCTTGCCTTCATTTAAACCTTGCAGTTTACACCATTCTCTTCTTCTCGATTGTATTCTCACAACGACCTTGTAAGTAGGGCTGCTAACTCCATGTTAGGAAAGTCCTGGAGATTTGGGGGTGAAGCCTAGGGGAGTGGGTTTGAGGGAGGGAAGGGACCTCAATGAGATATAATGCCATAGAGTCCACTTTCCAAGGCAGTCATTTTCTCCAGAGGACCTGCCTGATCTCTGTAGTTTGGAGATCTCCATGTCCCACCTGGAAACTGAAAACCTTACCCATGGGATAGGTGAGGCTGAGAATGTGTAACTGGCTTAAGGTCAACCAGTGTGCTTCCATGGCAGAACAGTGATTCCAACCTGGGTCTCCCACATCCTGCTCTGAAACGCTAACCACTACACCACCCTATCTTTTGTGAAGCAGCTGCTGTTGAAAAGCAGCCTATTGTGAGCGAGTCCTGCAAGTTGCATGGCATTAAGTCATTTGGTGGGTGCTTTGGGGCTTGCCCTGATGAGTCCTCCCTCCAAGCCCAAAACAGCCCTGGAAAGGGCTCTACCCCCTTTTACTGACAAAACACAAGGCTTGAAGACTGGCAATACTGTTGTGGTTGCCTAGCAACAGCCACTGAGTGTTGCCATGCAGCCACTTTAGATGGCATTCTTAAAGACTGTTTAATATGACTGCCTTGCTGGACTGTGAAAAATGTGTGCCAGGGCAATGGACGGAGCTGTAGCCCTAGAGAAGTGCCCTATGCTGGAATATGGAATGTACACTGTGGCCAAGGGGGCCCTTGTGCCGAAGAAGTATGCCAAGCCAGATGTGGACCCAGGACTACAGAAGCTTTCTGTCACTGATCTCATGCATCCACCCCAAGCACCGGAATGCACACCAGTAACCCCGACCTCCATACATGCAGAGCCAGCAGCTGACCAGAGAAGAAGGCATGCTCTGACAAAGGCCCGATGTTCCTGAGCAGAAGCCATAAGGGAACTTCATCTTCATCATGCAGCCTCCCCCTCCTCCTCCTTGTGTGTTAGCTTCACCTGGAAAGTAACACTTTCCTCCTCCTCCTATTATCCAGTCTAAAACAAAAGGCTGTGCCCAACTACAGACAATAGCAACGATCCAGCTTTCCTGTCACCCATCCAGATAACACTGCTGTCAAGTATTTGATTGTTAATACGAAGCACCAGACCTGCAACATGATTGGATCTCTTCATTCTCTCCTTTGTCTCACCCCCTTCCCTCAGAGGGGTCACTCCCTATCAACCATTAATTTTCAATTGCCCAGCTATTAATCCCTTTATGCTCCATCCAGAGTTTAATATTTTTTCTAGTACTTCCTGGGAACCAGGTGACCACATGAGCCTTTGCCTCAGGTCACATTTTAGCTATTTAAGGTGGGTGCTCCTTGTGCTCACTTTTCTTGCTTCTTCCTCTCTTAACCCCACCCTACCTTGTTGGTTCCATTCTTGCCTGGTTTGGAATCAATCCATGTGTGTTGCTGGTCAACTCACGATCCCTTCCTCCTTAGTGTGTTTTTATTTTTCACTGCATCAGACAAGTAAGTATTACCCACCAACGATATTCCTGCTCATGCAAATGTCGCTACCCTTTCAACTCTGTATCCATAACTCTGTATTCTGTGTGTGAATGCTTGATTATTGTTTGTATACTTGAAGAACATTTAGTAAAGAAAAAATTATTTTAGCAACACAGTCTCTGTGTCTATTCGTGGGCTATGGGAATTCTGACTCCCATATGCACAGGTTATGATCCAATATTTTATGCCTATTGCCATTTAATATTCACAATTCCCCAAGCTTATTAATAAAACTAGGAGTAAGGCCTGTTGTGGGAAGAAATACAACCTCTAAAAGGAAGCTCCAGATGAGTGTCCCGGCTGTGGCTGGTGGGGTGGCAGGAGGAAGGGAAAAATAGAGGGAGGCAAGCCATGTTTCTTTCCTTCTGTTTAGCTATAAGGCAGGGCTCTCTCAAGTCATTTTGCTGCCCCAAGTGGGTAGTATGAGAGGACAGCCTCATGGTAATAGCAATGGTTCCCTCCACCTCTAACTTATTTTTTTGGGGGGATGGGGGGTTATGCAGTGGCAGCTAAGGTAGAAAAGCACCTCCTCCTATGCCATGTTTTCTGGGTCCCAAGGGTCTGGAAAGTGGTTCCGTAGCCAATTACACAGTTGCCACAGTTACCTGTAGATTTGAGGGGTAGAGCCTGGGGAGGGCAGGGTTTGGAGTGTGGAGGGACTTCAGCAGGGTATAATGCCATAGAGTCCACTGCCCAAAGTAGCCATTGTCTCCAGGAGAAGTGATCTTGGTCATCTGGAGATCAGTTGTAATAGCTGGGAAATTTTCTGTAGGGGAAATTATGTGCTGTGGCTGGGGGAAATTGTGATTTCTGGGAGATCTCCTCGCCCCACAGGGAGACTGGCAACTTCTGTGACCATTTAAGAAAAGATTGGGATATGTATTTTACCTCAGGACACGTTCAGTGACTCCCAACAGCAACAGCAAACTGTTTAGAATGTTAGAGGCAAAGGCCAATCAAGCTGCATATGCAAATGACCTCTGTGTTCTGACTGGCTATGGGGGGAGAGGAACAGCAAACTGTTTAGAATATTGGAGGCGGGACTCAGGCAACGCAGCCAGTGGATAGGGACAGCTTCTGAGTGACACATCAGGGAGCCTACTGATTTGGGACTGTGTGGAATGTTCAGCAATGTGCCACCACCAAAAGACAATTATTATATAAAGAGATAAGGCAATTTGGCTAAAAGAGGGCATTCATTCCTTAAAGCTACAGGTTCTGCTCCTATTATTTTTTGGGGGTGTATTCCACAGATATGACAGTTGAGAATTAGACATATTCGTATCAAAAGATTGCCAGCTCCATTTGCTCAAAACATTGAACCTGCTGAATCCAAAACAATGACATGGATTTATTAAAGACAGTAATTAATACAATGCATATTCCATATAGGCTTTGCATGTGCTGGGTTTCATGAAATTTCCCCGATGGGGAAAATAATGCTCCCCAAGGTTGTTTCAGGACAGAAAAAATACTTTTTCTCTGGGACCATGAATCCAATCTGAATCAGACTCCTTGTGCATGGGAATTGAGTTTGCTGTGGGGAACTCAGAAACATACATGTAGCTGACATTCCTCAGAAATTGAATCAACTGAATCGAGGCCCAGGATTCCTGTCTCTTTACCAATGCTGATTTCTCCATGCCTACTACCTCTCTGCATATCCCACCTAATCCAATCATACCTGCTATTGTCATTTGCCTGCTAATGTCATTTGGCATCTGAATTCACTTCACTGTCTAATATATAGAACAGATGGACTTATATTCTAGCTGTATCTGAAGAAGTGAGCAGTGACTCATGAAAGCTCATACCCTACCACAAATTTTGTTAGTCTTTAAGGTGCTACTAGATTCTTACTCTTTTCTACTGCTACAGACAGACTAGCACGGCTACCTATCTTGATCCATCTTAACATTCCTCAAGGCAGAGTAGTTGTATAGCCACCAACAAGCATCTGAATTACTTTTAGAAGAGGTGTATATAGCACAACTATGGAAATAGAAAGTGTACTTTTTAAATTTTAGCATTGTATAGGTTATATTACTCTGACGTTCACTGTCCTCCACAATGTTCAGGACCATTCACAATGGTCAAAAGCAGAACAGTTCTGTTTAAAAATAACTTTTAACAAAATTAACCTTCTTCAGCCCTTGAGTTCATTATATTGTTTCTAATTAGATGCATCAAGACTATATAAAGAGTTTATTATTTGTCAAGCTTAGAAAGATTTTACAGAGACATTTGCATTGATTTATAATGAATGGCCAAATTCTACCACTTACAGCTCATTAAATGCAACAGAGCATGACAAGATGAGGATGTATCTTGGCCATCAATAGACTACATTTTTGCTTGTCTTTTCAATTCTATTGTCCAGTGGTCACTTAGTACCAATTATACCTTGATCTTTTTAAGACTTCATGGTCATTTCTTACTGGACATTTCACAAACCTTTTAAAACAGTTGTCCTGTTTAATCAACTATGTATTCAAAATGAAAACTCTTCAGATAACACATTTTTAATCCCAATTTTCCCTTTCCTTCCTTGATTGAAAAGATCTCAATAGTTCTTAGCCACACAAAAGCTCTTGACTATAATTTACAATCATGTACTGTGCACAATTTCACTTTGTCTCTAGTTGTATTTTCCATTTGGGGAAAGCTTGCTAGATTCTTCTGTTTGTAATTTTTTTACTGATTAAAATAATAGAATGATACAGATAACTGGGCTTCTATGCATCTCTCATAGGACCAAGGGCTAAATCAGGTATGTATCCAAATAAATATTGAAATGTACATCCTGTAATGAGAATGCACACCAATATTGATATTCTTTTAGATAGCTTTTCTCCACACCCATAATATACATAATTAGTCCTTTTTAAAGCATGACTAGATTGGACTTGGGCAAAGCACTAGGTGCAAAGATTTGTTTACATTGAGATGACCAGAGATGATATCTGTATGCACAATATGGGGGACCACCACTTTTGACTATCAGAGACTACAGTTTTTTAAAAAAATCTTCACCTCTCATGATAATTTTCTTATACAAGGACTGCACGTTGCATTCGAAATACAATACAATTGTCAGGAAGAATTCTGATTCTGAACTAGAGCTGTTTCCCCCCCAACAGAAAGTTGTTTTTTTGGTCATCATTGAACTCTTTCACATATTGTAAGTGTGCGTATACATTGTTCTTTATTATTTGAGGGACTTTACTATCAGAGGGACGGTTCCCCGAGGCACTGAAGGAAGCGATGGTCCGCCCGCTCCTAAAGAAGCCAACTCTGGACCCGGCCGAATTGGCCAGCTATCGACCGGTGTCCAACTTGCCCTTTTTGGGCAAGTTGATTGAGAGGGCGGTGGCGACGCAGCTGCAGGGTTTCCTAGATGACACTTCCACCCTTGACCCATTCCAGTCCGGCTTTCGACCCGGGCATGGAGCGGAGACTGTACTGGTCGCCCTTACTGACGACCTCCGTAGACATCTGGATCAGGGCGGCGTGGCGGCACTGTTGTTACTCGATCTGTCGGCCGCATTTGACATGGTCGACCATCAGTTGCTTGCCCGTCGCCTTGCCGACGTGGGGATTCAGGGGCTCGCCCTTCAATGGCTTGTCTCTTTCCTCCAAGGTCGGGGACAGAGGCTTTCTGTTGTCAGTTTTACATCAGGTGAGAGCTGGTTGGCTCTGTGTTTATGTCCTGTCGAGAGCGAGGTGAGAGGTGAGGGGTTTGTCGTATCCAGATCCAGGTGACAGTTGATATCTGGGCTGTTGTCTGTTGTGTCATTATCTCACCTGAAGACTGGGAATGTGTCTGGGGGAGCAGAATGAGGAGGGAGATGGTGCCATGATTAATAGGGTGTAGGGTGGGGGGTGATATGGTT
>NW_015166454.1:325787-347083 GCF_001447785.1 Gekko japonicus | reverse complement strand
ATCAATAGACTACATTTTTGCTTGTCTTTTCAATTCTATTGTCCAGTGGTCACTTAGTACCAATTATACCTTGATCTTTTTAAGACTTCATGGTCATTTCTTACTGGACATTTCACAAACCTTTTAAAACAGTTGTCCTGTTTAATCAACTATGTATTCAAAATGAAAACTCTTCAGATAACACATTTTTAATCCCAATTTTCCCTTTCCTTCCTTGATTGAAAAGATCTCAATAGTTCTTAGCCACACAAAAGCTCTTGACTATAATTTACAATCATGTACTGTGCACAATTTCACTTTGTCTCTAGTTGTATTTTCCATTTGGGGAAAGCTTGCTAGATTCTTCTGTTTGTAATTTTTTTACTGATTAAAATAATAGAATGATACAGATAACTGGGCTTCTATGCATCTCTCATAGGACCAAGGGCTAAATCAGGTATGTATCCAAATAAATATTGAAATGTACATCCTGTAATGAGAATGCACACCAATATTGATATTCTTTTAGATAGCTTTTCTCCACACCCATAATATACATAATTAGTCCTTTTTAAAGCATGACTAGATTGGACTTGGGCAAAGCACTAGGTGCAAAGATTTGTTTACATTGAGATGACCAGAGATGATATCTGTATGCACAATATGGGGGACCACCACTTTTGACTATCGGAGACTACAGTTTTTTAAAAAATCTTCACCTCTCATGATAATTTTCTTATACAAGGACTGCACGTTGCATTCGAAATACAATACAATTGTCAGGAAGAATTCTGATTCTGAACTAGAGCTGTTTCCCCCCCAACAGAAAGTTGTTTTTTTGGTCATCATTGAACTCTTTCACATATTGTAAGTGTGTGTATACAATGTTCTTTATTATTGGGGGAGCCATAAACGTCCATGCCCTACCATTATCAGGGCAGCTGTGTACTGCCTGTTGCCCAGGAGGGGTGTAAGTCTGCATTTCTGCTTCTGTTTCTTCCCAGGTGTTTGGAGTTTTGCCTACCAGCATATAAAAGCAAAGCCTTTACTTTTGACTCCTGTAGGGCAGTTAGTGGGCTTCTGGGGTGCTACTTGCTCTTTATTATCTGGCCCTATAAGGTGGAAAAATCTGCTGACTCACTGCCTGGAGCTCTTGTACATGGCCTATTGAAAACAGGTGCCCAGGCTGAGGCATACGACGAAGGGCTCTTAGCTTCTGGTTCAGATGGACAAGAAGCCCTGAATTTGATTATCTGTAGTGGAATGGAGACTCACATCTCCTGCATGTGTAGAAAAGCTGAGCCTAGGCCTCCATTTTTATACAGCAGGGAGGGTGGGGTGTGCCTTTCTGTTGTCAGTTTTACATCAGGTGAGAGCTGGTTGGCTCTGTGTTTATGTCCTGTCCACCTTGAGATGTTTTGTGGGTTGCTGACCTCCAGTGCGGCCTGGAGATCTCCTGGAATTACAATTGATCTCCAGACTACAGTTCTGCTAGAGAAAATGGCAGCTTAGGAGGGTGGTCTCTATGGCATTATACCCTGTTGGGGTCTCTCCCCAAACTCTGCCCTTCCCAGGCTCCACCCTCAAATCTCCAGGAATTTCCCAAACCAGAGTTGACCACCTTAGCTGGAAATTTGTGGTTCATAATCAATTTTGGGTAACTGTCTTTTTCACAAATACTTCTGGATATATTCTTTTTTTCAGAGTCAGACCCTAGAACCAAGTCCTTAGAGTATAGTAATGAATAATCACAATGAAGTCATTGGCAGACAAAGTTCCATGGACCACCTAATGTCATCTTCAATATGAAGACGAAATTCAGCTCAATCTCAAGCTACCAGTAAATCATAGGGTCGTTGTGGAACCGTGAACAGGTGCCTGGACAAGCTAAAACTTAATCTCAAACAAATGGAGGTGCTACTGGTGGGGGGAAGGTCTGACCTGGGTAATGGATTATCCCCTGTTCTGGATGGGGTTGCATTCCCCCTAAAAGAGCAGGTTCGAAGTTTAGGAGTGCTCCTGTACCGAAGCCTCCTGTTGTATAATCAAGTGACAGTGGTGACCAGGGTTGCCTTTCACCAGCTTTGACTGGTGAGCCAGCTGCAGCCCTTCCTGACCAGAAAAGATTTTGCTACTGTGGTGCATGCCCTAGTAACATCTAGATTAGATTACTGCAATGTGCTCTATGTGGGGCTACCCTTGAAGACTGTTCAAAAACTACAGTTGATATAGAATGCTGCAGCCAGAGTATTGACTGACGTGATTTATAGAACCTACATCACTCCAGTCTTGTTCCACCTACACTGGATTCCAGTTTGCTTCCGGCTCAAGTCATGATGCTGGTATTGAGCTTTAAAGCCCTGTACGGCCTGGACCACATTCTTCCATATGAACCGATCCACTGGTCATCCTTGGAGGTCCTGTTTCAGTTCCCCCTCTCGCAGCTAGACAGGTGTTTCTCCAGGAATTTCCCAGCCTGGAGGTGTCAACCCTATTTCCTTCCCAGCCAACCATCAACATACCCTTATCTGCCCCTCTGATTTCAGGTTTCCATATCTTCCCCCCCTCCCTGGAGATTTCAGTGGTGGAACCTGGAGAGGGTGGGGTTTGAGGAGGAGTGGGACCTCAGACAGATACAATGCCATAGACTCCACCCTCCAAACCGGCCATTTCCTCCTGGGGAACCATTGCTGCCAATCTCTAGATGAGGGATGGAGAGCACCCAGAATTAAAACTGCTCTCCAGATGGCAGAAATCAGTTCCCCTGGAGAAAATGGCTGCTTTGCAAGGTGGACTCTGAGTCATTATACCCTGCTGAGGTTGCTTCCCCTCCTGCTTGGGTCCCCACTGAGGAGGAGAAAGACTGTACTTTTCCTAGGTGTGTGGGGGGAGGTGGAAAGCTGAAGTCAGAGGAGTAGATAATGGTACATTGATGGTTGGCTGGGAAGGAGATAGGGTTGCTACCTCCAAGCAGGTACAATGCCATAGACTCTACCTTCCAAACCAACAATTTCCTCCTGAGGAACCATTATTGCCAATCTCCAGGGGAGGGCTGGAGATCACTCAGAATTACAACTGCTCTTCAGATGGCAAAGATCAGTTCCCCTAGAGAGAACAGTGAGCTCTGTGTCATTATAATTCTGGTATATCCATCAGAACAACATGGAACTTGAGGCAGCAGTAAACAGAACAAGCCAGCAGTAAAAACAGCCTTCAGGTGTAATAAAACAAGCCAGCAGTAAAAACAGCCTTCAGGATGAGGAAAGAACTAGATGACATGGACATAAACAAAGTACTCGCTACAGAACCTGCCAGCTGGTGTTTCACAAACAGAGCCAGTCATCCTGACAGATTCCTCTGTTCATAATCACCATCTCCATGATGTGCTCATTTACCCTCCCGTTTGTGGAGGATGGGAGCCAGGTTGCTTAGATGCAGTTCTGGTTCTTGGCAGAACATCCTATTGCCTCAGTAGTAGAGCCCAAACACTTGGCAAGCTGAAATGTTACAAGTGTGACAATGACATTGTATTGTTTTGAACAAATGTGAACCAAAGCACACAGCTCTACAGACTGCAGCAACGTGTGTTAATGAAACTAGACCTCCAGACCTGCAAAAGCACAGTTCCTCCCATATACTCTCAGATCACGGCTTGTTATAGAAAACATTCAATTTGGCTGAGTGTGTCTTAATCCATTTCTAATTGTACAAACAGCATTCTCCTGTTTAGTTATAGAGTCAAACAGTTCTTTAATCAATTTAATAAACATAATCTTATTAAATCAGTGCTTGTGTCAACTGCCGTTCCCTGTCCTCAATTAACCTGAGAGATGATACTAAATGAACTGAAGGGGAAACATGGGCGAAGTTAGGGGGGGGGAAGTACTTCTTTAGGTGAAAACTTTTTCATGTGCAAATAATTTTTCAGTTATTAATTTTGCCTTGGAACACAAAGGTGACTCAGTCTTTAAGATATCAACATGATACTTCTGAAACATCAAAGGAAGAGGGGATGCCTGTTGTTGCTTGGACCTTGTCCTGCATGCAAGAGTATGTTTTCTGCCTGAAAATAGCATGGCTGAGAGCAGAATCAGCTTAAAGACTGCAAGGGCTGTGTTGCAGGACAATATATCCCTGTGCTAAAAGTTAGAGCCATTTTACCACCTGCAATTATGGGTGAAGACAGATGTCATATTTGTATCTTACCTCCATGCAGCTGTGTGAAGCCTTCCTATGGCCCAAGGAGTCTTTCTCCAATGGAAGAGGAGTTTCCACTGAAGAAAGGCTCCTGTTGTTGGGAAAAGGTGTATACCTAGGCGGTGGACTGTTAGGAAACAACCGACTGTGTTTTTCAGCTGTGCTTAGAGCCCACCTTCTCAAATGCTGATTCAAGTCCAACAGCCTTTTTGCTCTCCATCACCTGCTTATTTCTAGCCCTCCTCAGTTTCCATCTGGCTGTTTTCCACATGCAGTCTGGTATGTGTACTGCAACAGTGAACCGTACAATGCAGTCATAATGAAACTTCCACATAGTAGGTTTCCCCATAGTTTCCTTGCCTTGGTTCCCCAGCAGTCCCCCCCTCCATGTACCATCAGCATTTCACCCCCATTTTGTTTAAATGACACTTAAATATCATTATATTGATATAACAGGTATTTGGTAAGTCTCCAGCCTATTCGGTTGCAGAGACACATCTTTCCTTTTATAGCTCGACAATGAAAGGCACTAGACTTTTTAGAAAATGAAATGTGGGAATCTGAAGACTATATTGTTACACATGTTGTTATAATGCTATACGGATAAATGACATTCAGTTGCCAATTCTAAAAAGTCCCCCTGCTGGTGATGGGGGTGGCGCTGTGGGGAAAATGCCTGCCATATGGGCAGAACTAGGGAAATCTGGACTTTCCTGCCCACCTGACAGCCATCCAGACTTTGCTGTGCTGTTCTCAGAAACTTCAGAGGAAAGTGGATATGGGGAAGATCAAGAAAAAGCCAGGGAAATGCATGAATGTACAACAATGCTGAGAGGAAACAGGAAAAACAACATGAAATCTGTGGCAAATAACCTATGTGGAAATGGTGTTGGTGAAAGTTAACAGAATTTAGAGCCTTAGATGAGAGAAAGGTATGCTACTTCCATCTCAGTGGGTTGCTTTGTTAAAGGTGCATACATTCAGTGCTACACACATTGTGGAAGGGCACTCCCTGCAGTTTGAATACACATATTGTCATTGTCTGCAGATGGAGATTTCTGTTTTTCTGTTTTGAACACATTTCAAAGCCACCTCTCTCTTACTCTGAGCAAGGCAGAGTATACCACCAATTTGATTGTGCTTCCCATCATTCATAGAGCCCCTAGTTTTCAAAGTATATTAAGGGGGGAATCTGCAGCATTCAGTTCCCCCATCTGTTCTAAGATCCATCTGTTATGGATTTGGCTTAGGTGAACTGAAAATGTGGCTGAAGAATGAACTCTTTTTATATTGGACTTTATTCCAAGTGCCCTAAAGCTGGGTGTCAAACATAAGGCCTGGGGGCCAAATACGGCCCATCTAGGGCTCTTACTTGGCCCACGAGCAACTGGTATGAGGGAAGGAAGCAGGAGGCTGCTGGGGGGGGTGAGCAGGCTCACATGGTGAGGTGTTTGTGTGTGGTCGAAGCTGTCAAGAAATAGAAATGAAATGGCTAGGGGGTGGGGCTAAAAGGCTAAGTTAAAATAGTGTGGGGGTTATGGAAGCGAAGGCAAAAAAAATAGGAGTTGCAGTGTTTTCCCCTATTCTGCCTCCTCTGACCGCAGCTCAGTGAGGACTGGAGAAGCAACTACAGACCCTCCCCAAGCCAGGACCCTTCATCTGGATCACCCAGGGCCAGTTGCTCAGCCTGGCCCACCTCACAGGGTTTTTGATGGTGGTGGTGGGGGATGGGGTGGTGCAGGGAGGAGTCTGCTGTGCCTCCTCAAGATCCTCAGAGGCGGGATGAGGAAAGAGAGGAAACACAAAGACTGAGAGATGGATCATAGCTGTGCTCAGCTGCTGAGGCTGGGCGTATGGGGGGTTTGTGAAAAACTAACATTTATTTCCAAGGATGATGACTCATCCCCTGAAAGTGCTATATATACAAAAAGTAGCTATTTTGTATGGAAGTGTAAGATACCCTCCCCTTTATGGTATCCCTTAGAAAAAACCTTGCCTTGCATATGATTAAATGCATTTATTGGGGCTTTTGTGGATTCCCCAGTAAATCAGTTGCTTTCACTCCTTGGAATCAATTGCTTTTCTTTGTATTTTGAGTAAAAATAATATTGTTAATTGGGTTTGCCTGTGTCTTTTATAAAGTTTATCTCTCTGGTACTTGACATTACATTTTATGGAATACATGGCCTGGCCTGACAAAGTAATATTTGTGTCAGATCCGGTCCTCATACAAAATGAGTTCAACACCCCTGCCCTTAAGTCTTCCTTCTATGCATGGGAGTCAGTTCACACCACCAAACAGAATGTGGATCCATGCAGACCATGGCATTTTTGTTGACCTGATTGCTTCACTATAGAACCAGAACTCCCAGCAACACTGCAGTGAAATGCCATGGCTGGACACTCTTGCTCTCTTGATGAACAAAACACTGCCTAGTCTTCCCCCACATTAGAAATCATTTAAAAAGTCAAAATGCAATTTTAGTTCTTAGCTCTAAGTGCTCCTTTAAAGGAAAGAGCCCTTAGACAGGTAGTTAACATGAAGAGGAGCATGTGGCAGGCAGAAGAGGAGCTGATCAACTCCTTTTCATTAAGGCTCAAGGCAATATAACTGGTATAATGGAGCCTGTGACTTTCTCCTTCTAGGATGAACTAGCAAAAGTCTATTTTAAATTGCTGCTTTACACCATCATAATTCTTCTTTTTTAATTCAATCCCAGTCTGTTAGATGCCCAGTCATAAGAGAGAAAATCTAAGATAAACTGCTCTAATTACAGTGTCATGAAAGGAAACAATAAACATATTAAACTATGAAGGGATAATCGTTATCATGGCTTAAATAGAAGATCAGGGTCTAAGGCAGACATTTCTAACAAGGTTCATTAACTGTCCTTACAGCTCTCAGAATATTTTAACTGTGGCAATTAACATAAAAATAGATTTAGCGACACCAGCTTCTCATTACTGTCAGCTTGTATTTGGGTTCATAAAATATAATTATAAATAAAATACACTTTTTCTTCCTAATGCTTATTAAAAGGGGATATTATACAGTTTCACAGAGCTACTAATGATCAGTACTTTAATTCAATATTGTAAATTGCTGCATTCAGGTGCACAAATATATACATACTGACTAAGAGTACATATCATTTTGCGTGTGTGTGTGTATATATATATCCACATTATTGTGGTGTTGCAATACTTGCATTTCATCTGCTTCATTCCAGATGAGGAGCATGGGATGCTTCGGTTCTCATCCTGATTACTTCTGGAATAGATCTAGTACTTTTAGTTGAACTAATAGAGAGAATAATTTACTATGGAAACTTAGTCCAGCTTAAGCTCATTGAACACCAGTGTACACTGCTGACATTAATCATTAAGACTGGAGTAAGTCTGCACTAGGCATGGGCATGAAGCAATGCACGGACCAAAATTTGTCTGTGGTCTGTCAAGCGATGTCCATAGAGGCTCTGCTGCCACAAATTTCAGGAATTTTTAGCACAGTTCATGGAGGTTCATGAATGGAGGCAGTCTGGCACCAATCAATTAAACTGTGTACAAACTCCAAGGCAACAGTGGCGGCAGAATTCTCCAGCCTTGGAAACACCAAAAGGAGCCTTCTAAAGCTTAACAGGCACTGCTGGCTGCAAATAACAGAGTTCCCATTCTCGTCTATGGGCTCAGGAGGCTCAGTCTATATATTGAGTTGCACTCCCTCCCCTTCCTTTGTCGGCTGGTGAAGTGAAAGAGAGGCATGGAGCTAGCAGAGCTGATTCATTGCTTTGCTTTCTATTTTCTTGATCTGCTCTCTGTTGGTGAGGTTTGGAATGAGAGTGCAGTGGACTGTGCTGGGCTCTGACTTCCAACACAGGGGCTTAACTATTGTGCCTTCCCTCACCACCACCACACCCATTAGTGATCTGCTCTGCTCTCTGTAGTGAGAGGCTGGGGGGCTTTCTGGAACCAGGACTCTGGGTCTTCTCTTCCTCTGCTCATGCTGAGCACAGGGACTTAGCTATTGGGTGCTTTGCCTTTCTATCCCCCGCCCCCTTTGCTAGTGATCTCCTCTGGTCTCTGCTGTGGTTTTTTTTTGTGGAATTTTCTGGAACCAAGAATCTGGCTCTGCTATCAATATGAGCACAGGGACTTAGCTACTCGCCCCACTCATGCTAGTGATCTACTCTGTTGTCTGCCATCGAGTTTTGTGAGGTTTCTGGAATCAAAAATTGGATTGGCATCTTGTTCCTGCCAAGCACAGGGGCTCAGTGAGCACCATGAGGGTGAAAGTGGGTGGAAGGGATGCTTGTCATGGGGGGAAGAAGCCCTGCCCCTGCAGAGAACCAGAGGCCCCTGTTCCCAGGCTTGAAATCCAGCTCTCCCGGAGTCCAACACCAGAAGGCTATGACTAGGGGTCTTGGATTCTTCTCCCCTGCCCTGTTCTTGGGGCTTTCCCAAGAGGAAACAGAGGTGCTAGCAATGTCCAAACACCAGCAGTAGCTAGAGCTCCTCAGAGATTAATCCTCTGTTAGTGGAGGAGAAGCATCTTCTCCTCACAGGTCCAACGTCCTCCTACTCCTGTTGCCACACTCATTGCTGCTCCTGCTGCCCCAAGTACACCACCCAGTGCCAGAAAGCAGCTGTGCCTAGTCCCACCTGTGCAAATTATGGGGTCCCATTCCCAGTCCAACCTGTGTAAAAATTTCTCTACCCTCCCCAGTGACCCCTGTGGCAGAATGCCAGGTGTGCCATGCCCATGTCTTTAGGGGCACAAACACCCAACACCTGTTTTCCTCCATTCCCTGCAGGCACCTGTGAAGGATGCAGTGTTCCCTCTAAGCTGAGTTGGTGTGAGCTAGCTCACAGTTTTTTAGCCTCCAGCTCACACATTTTTGTCTCAGCTCAGGAAGGATAGCTCCAGAGCCAACTAATTTATGCAGTAGCCAAATTGCTCGCTCACAACTTTAATGCCAATAACTCACAAAGTAAAAAATTTTGCTCACAAGACTCTACAGCTTAGAGGGAGCATTGGAACGGTGCACCCCACTTTGTTGCCACAGGAGGAAGGATTGGGAGCAGTGGGAGAAGGAAGAGGCCCACACTCTCTCAGCAGGGACAAGAGGAGTGGGGGCAGGATGCTCTTCCAAGAAAGGCCCCCCATACATTGGGTGCCATTGTTGGGAACCCAAGGCAGGCCACCCTCCAAGAGGTGCTCCCAAGGACACTGACAGCGCCTCCCAAAAGGGTAAGGGGGAGGGCTCTCCCAAGGACACTGACAGTGCCTCCCAAAAGGGTAAGGGGGAGGGCTCAGAAAGCACTCACTCACCTCATTGGTAATATGATTGCCGTGGATGGCCAACCCTTCTCCCTTATGCAGGATGTAGCCTTTCACTGGCTGCTACACCACTTTGCTCCCTGGAATCCTCTCCCCTCACAGAGAACCATGAGTCAGCATGCCTTACCCACCATGCATCACTCTGTGATAGCTCTGGTAAAGACAAACTCTCCAGAACTTGAAGCTGAACAGTCCATTTAACCGCAGACCTCTGGAGCAGCTGGCAGCATGGCTACCTCTTCCTCACCAATGCTCCCTCTAAGCTGTGGAGTCCTGTGAGCAAAAATTCTATTTTGTGAGCTCCTGGCATTAAAGCTGTGAGCCAGTGGTTTGACTACTGCATAAATCAGTGTGCTCTGGAACCATCCTTCCTGCACTAAGACAAAGATCTATGAGCTAGAGGCTAAACAACTGTGAGCTAGCTCACACCAACTCAGCTTAGAGGGAACACTGTTCCTCACCACCCACTGGTGGCAACCAGAAGACTTCACTGTCCGGACAGTGGGCCCCAGGCCCCAGGAGGGGACAGTCCTGCCACCTGTCTACAAAGTGGTTCTGTTCCATATTCAGGGGATGGATGCAGACCACACAGTGGCAAACATTGCCACCACAATTCAGAGTAGCCTGAAAAAGTGGTTGGGCAACATTGTCCGTGGCTACATGTTGGTGGCTACGGATGCTGACTCCAACATGCTGGCAGCAGTGAGGGTTGCACACCTCAAGAGAATTGTCTTTCTGGCACACACTCTGCACCTGCTGATAAAAGTTGCTATGGGGCTGGGGAGCACTGTGGGGCCCACCTGGGATAATGCCACCCTCGAGCTGTGGTCCCCACTGGAGAACTGCAGGCGCCTGGCTGTCTACTTCTCATGAAGCATCAAGTCTGCCAATCTGCTGCATGAGAGACAGGGGGAGGGGGATGTGCCCACCCACTGGAACTCTATGTATGCCAGGATAGAGCATTTGGTGGACCAGAAGAGTGCAGTGCAGGATGACATCTCCTCCATGACCATCCTGCATGGGGAACAGGAGCTCAGCATCAGCTCCAATGATTGGCTGACCTTCTCCCAAATGGTGCATGTCCTCAAGCCCTTCCAGGACACCACCCACATACTCTGTGCCTACGTGGCTAGCCTGGGGCAAGTCATTCCCCCAGTTCAAGGGCTGGATAGGGCACTGGCATCTGCACTGCAGCCAGGCCCGAGGGGATGGCAGTACTCTCATGGGTCCAGGCCTTGCAGGCGGGCATCTCCACCAGGTTGCATACTCTCAGCAAAGAATGCGAGTACAAACTGGTCTGTATCTGCAACCCACATATCAAAGGCAGTATTGCTCTCCGTAATGCAGAGCTCATGGACTGGATGTGTGAGCTCTACAGAGTTGTGGAGACTTCAGGCCAGCAGACATGGCTGGGGGAACAGTGGGTGGAAGAAGCTGGGGAGGAGGAGGATTCGCAGACCAGCACCTCTGCCTCCAAGAGCACAACCAGCAGAAGCCCTACTACTGGTTGTCGGTGGTGAGGTGGAAGGTCAGCAGCAGCAACGGGAAGGCCAGGGATGCCATGGCGGAGGATTCAGCAGAGGTGACCCGCCTTCAGTTTCTACTGGAGAGAATTTTGGGGACTTTGCTTCTGTTTCTGTTCTGCTGGGCTTCTACCTCATGAGACAGCACCTCACTGAGTCCCCTGAACCTGCCTTGGCAAATCCCCTCAAATACTGGTCACACAAGGCTGTCATCTGGGCCGACCTCTCTTGCATGACCATGAATCTCCTCTCTTTGTTGATTCTTTTGGGGGAGAGGCGTAACTCGGACCCCATAATTCTAATCCTCACCAAACTTGGAGGGCAGGTGGAGGAGAGTCACCCAGAGATACACTGCACATTTGGAGTTTCTAGCATGCTGGGGACATTCAATACTCTCCTGAACTTCCTGAAAGCACTTTCATGGGTCACATTCTTTGTGGGTGTAATTTGGGCTGCATAAATCCAGTCCTCACCAAATGTGGAGAGCAGGTAGAGGATGTAGAGCAAGCGGGTTTTCTCCCACCTGGGACACTTTCTCAGCCCCCACCACTCTCGCCTGGATCCAGCTAGGGTGGGTGAGTTCTCCTTCCTCCCGCTGCTGGGCCACCCTGCCGTAGACCTGCCTGAGTAAGATCCAGGCCTCCCACTGTTGTCTCCCTGTGTGTCCCCTCCTCCATTCCTCCTCATCTCTGTCTAATCTGGCATGTGGCCCACAGGTTGCATCCTTGACCCTTGGGTGGGGGGATAGCTGCCTCTGCAAGAGGCAGCTATCCACCCACCCAACCCAAACAACATAAGCAAACACCTACCTTATGAACCAACATCTGCCTCATAACAAAACACATACCGCATGAAACCAACCAACATCTACTTCAAAGCACAACTCCTACCTCATGGAATGACTTCCACCTCAGCAAACATCCATCTCTACAAACATCTGCCTGTACAAGCAAGCCCCTGTTTGACTACCCCTTTCCATTAAATTTGTACAATTCACAATCAGAACAGATTATCACTTATCTATACAATGTGTTCCACTAATGGTGAAGAAATGTGCAAAATTTCACCTGGGGGGGGGGGCAGTGAACAGGGAATCTTTGTGTTTGGGCCTGAGGGGGCCTGGGAGCATTCTGGGCACAGTTCTTTTCTCATGGTGTCTGGCTGGGGTGCCTGTCATCTGCCATAGTGTCATTGTGGGGAGCCTCTGTCAAAACTCTGTGGATGCCTGCTCTGCCTTTCTGATGCCTTTCCGTTTATTCATGAAGTAGAAATATTCACTGTGGTGAATGGGCATGTTCCAGAACCAGGCACAGGGTCAAATAAAACACCCCTGTTGGTGGGTGTGCTCTGCCCCTGTCTGTCTCTGCCCTAGCTAGTGGGTTCCTCAGCCAAGTACCCACATTCATTATACCCTCCCTGGTGCCATGGGGGTACTTTGGGGAGCCCCCATCAAAAGTCCGGGGATGCCTGTCTTTCCATCAGTCTTTCAGGTATTGGCTGCACATGTTGGCCATGGGGTGGGGGCTGTGAGTGGATGGGTGTGCTCCAGACCCAGTTCCAGAGTCGAATAATACACCCCTGTCAGTGGGTGTGCTCTGCACCTGTTTGCACCCTAGCTAGTGGATGCTTCGGCGGAGTACCCAGATCCATTGCAACTTCCCTGATTTCATAGGGGTACTTTGGGAAGCCCTCATCAGAAATCTGTGGGTGCCTGCCTTTCCATCAGTCTTTCAGGTGCTGGTTGCACATCTCGGCCCGGGGGGGGGAGCTGTGAACGGATGGGTGTGCTTTGGATCCAGGTGCACAGTCGAATGATACACCCCCATTGGCAGGTGTGCTCTGCACCTGTCTGTTTCCGCCCTAGCTAGTGAGTTCCTCGGCTGAGTACCCACATTCATTATACTTTCTTTGCTGCCATGGGGGTACTTTGGGGACCCCCCGTCAAAACTCAGGGGATGACTGGGATGCCTTTCTATCCCTACTAATTTGTCTTTTTTAGACTTGAGGGATGGTCCTACCAGCTTCACATATGTTTACACTTATCCATGGAGTAGAAGTATTTGCTGTTGTAGATGGGTGCGCACCAGACCCAAGTGCAGAGTCGAATAAAACACCCCTGTTGGTGTGTGTGTGCTGCACCTGTTTGTTTCTACCCCAGCTACTGGTTGTCTCAGCTGAGTACTCATATTCATTACACCTTCCCTGTTGCCATGGGGGTACTTTGGGGACCCTGTTGAAAGTCTGAGGGCGCCCACTTCTCTATACATCTTTTGTATTCTGGCTGCATGTTTCAGCCTTGGTCACGCTTTGTGGGTTGGGTGTCGGGGTGGACTCAGGGCTTTTGATCCACCACGTCTACTTCCTTGTGAGGGCTTTGATGCACTGCCTCTATTTCCTTCTTAGGTCTTCAAGCCATCATGTCTACTTCCTTGTCAGGGCTTTGACCCCCCCCTCCCCATTTCTACTTCCTTGTCAGGGCTTCAAACCACCATGTCTATTTCCTTGTCAGGGCTTTAACCTCCCCCCCT
This sequence comes from Gekko japonicus, assembly GCF_001447785.1. Taxonomy (NCBI): domain Eukaryota; kingdom Metazoa; phylum Chordata; class Lepidosauria; order Squamata; family Gekkonidae; genus Gekko; species Gekko japonicus. Next base: position 333,518 of record NW_015166454.1, on the reverse strand, counting down.
CCCATGTCTATTTCCTTCTCAGGGCTTCGAGCCATCATATCCACTTCCTTCTCAGGGCTTTTGAGCCACCCACCACATCCACTTCCTTCTCAGGGCTTACAGCCACCACTTCTACATATGTCATTGCACACTGGTTTGTGTTTGCATGTCAGGGGTGGACTCAAGGCTTGGAGTCACCACTTCAACATATGCACACTGGTTTGTGTTTGGGTGTCAGGGGTGGACAGGGCTTGGAGCCACCATGTCTGTATACGCCATTGCACGCTTTGGAGGTTGGGTGTCAGAAGTGGACTCAAGGCTTGGAGCCACCACATTTATACATTATTGCACACTTTGGGGTTTGGGTGTCAGGGATGGACTCAAGAATTTTGAGCCACCACATCAATGGAGGCCCAGGTAGCAGCCACTGCCAAAGGCAACCTTTTACCATCTGCGACTGATTAGACAGTTGGTTCCCTTCCTCAAACGCAATGACCTGGCAACAGTGATCCACGCTATGGTCACCTCGAGGTTAGACTACTGCAACACTCTCTACATGGGGCTGCTCTTGTCCCAAATCCGGAAGCTGCAGCTGGTGCAAAACACAGCGGCCAGGATGCTGATGGGTCTCTCCATATGAGACCATATCCAGCCTGTGCTGAAGGCATTGCACTGGCTGCCATTAGCATACCGGATTCACTTCAAGGTGCTGATTTTGACCTTTAAAGCCCTATATGGTCAGGGGCCTGCCTACCCGAGGGACCACCTTTCTCCATATGTGCCCCAGAGAGCACTGAGGTCAGGGTCACAAAATCGCCTGACTCTCCCTAGCCCGAAAGATGCCAGATTGGCCATTATGAGGGCTAGGGCTTTTTCAGTGGTGGCTCCACACTGGTGGAATGAACGCCCAGAGGACATCAGGGCCCTGCGGGACCTTTTACAGTATGTTCCCCAGAGAGCACTGTGATCAGGATCCCAAAACCGCCTGGACCTCCCTGGCCCTAAGGAAGTCAAGTTGATGGTAACCAGGACGAGGGCCTTTTCATTTGTAGCTCCGTCTTACTGGAACGAGCTTCCTGCCGAGATCAGGGCCCTGCGGGACTTGTCACAGTTCCGCAGGGCCGTGAAAACAGAACTTTTTAGTCAGGCGTTCCGATAGGAGCGACATTTTACCAGCAGCGCCCTGTTGTGAACTCCGATCCTATACGATCTAATGCGGCGGTACCGCCAAATGTGTCCCTAAATTGCACTTTAGTTTTATCGCCATCTAATGAATGTTTTGTATTGACTGGTTGTGTTTTAAATGATGTTTTATATCTTATTGTGAATGTATACTGCTTGTCAGTTCTTGGAAGCCACCCTGAGCCTGCCTGGCGGGGAGGGTGGGGTAAAAGTGAAATAAATAAATAAATTAAATAAATAAATAAAACGGAGCTCTTCCACCATGGCTTCAATTAGGAGCCGTCACTGACAACCATTGCGAACTGAACATACCACAGCCCTATGTAACAATGCCGGATACGGCCTCTCTCCAGCAGACCATGTATAGAAATTTCCTGCCATCTGTTTATATTTAGCACTTTATGTAATTGTTCGTATTGAAATTTTATTGTATTTATTGGTTTTATTGTATTTTAACTTGTGTAAGCTGCCTTGAGCCAGTTTGCACCGGCAAAGCAGGATACAAATTGAAGGTAAATAAATAAATAAACTTCCTTCTCAGGGCTTTGACTCATCACATCTACTTCCTTCTCGGGGCTTTGACCTATCATGTTTACTTCCTTGTCAGGGCTTTGAGCTACCACATCTACTCCCTTGTAAGGGCTTTGACCCACCACATCTACACTCTTCTCAGGGCTTCAAGCCATCACATCTACTTTCTTCCCATGGTTTGGAGCCACTGTGTCTACATACATCTCAGGGCTTGGAGCTACCAGGTCTACATATGTCATTGCACACTGGTTTGGGTTTGGGTCTCAGGTGGTCTCACGGCACATTGCACTGGTTCTGCTGGGTTGGCAAAAAATATCCCCCGCCTTCAGTTTCTACTGGAGAGAATTTTGGGGACTTTGCTTCTGTTTCTGTTCTGCTGGGCGTCTACCCTTGCTTTCTTTGTTGATTCTTTTGGGGGAGAGGCGTAACTCGGACCCCATAATTCTAATCCTCACCAAACTTGGAGGGCAGGTGGAGGAGAGTCACCCAGAGATACACTGCACATTTGGAGTTTCTAGCATGCTGGGGACATTCAATACTCTCCTGAACTTCCTGAAAGCACTTTCATGGGTCACATTCTTTGTGGGTGTAATTTGGGCTGCATAAATCCAGTCCTCACCAAATGTGGAGAGCAGGTAGAGGAGAGCCAGCAAGAGATGTGCTGTGAGTTTCATGTCTCTAGCACACTGGAGGACCAGCTTACTGCATCATGAACTTCCTGAACTTGTTCAGTTTGTACAAATGGGTTATTTGTGATGAACCATGTTTGGTCTGTGGGTGTGCCACAAATCATGAACTGAACTGTGTTTTCCCAGTTTGTGCCCATCCCTAGTCTGCACAGGATTGCACTAATTTGTACTTTTAAGCCAGGAGTTTTTGTTCTGTAAGCACTTTTTGTTTTGGAATAGGTGTACATAGGATGTAACACGGTCCTATGCATTATTCTGATAAATACATTACAGTTAGTGGATCTAACTCCCAAGTCAGTGTGCAGCCTCAAAAAAGGGAAAGTGGAAACCATGGAGAATCTGAGGGAACTAGGGAATGATGAAATGAGGTGTTCATGAGAATAAATCAGTGAGATCAGACCAGTTACCCCTATAAAAGCATGCAAGAAAAAGCAAGCTTCACACTGTCTTGTCTGACAAAATACCAGTGCCACTATTTTAACACCAGCATTATATGCTCTCAGTAACAAAACTTATCACTAGTGAGTAAAATTCAGTACAGAGTAATATCCTGCAATGGACTTTGAAGTGTTTAATTCCTTGAGATTGAATGGCCAAGCCACCATATTTTGCACCAACTGAACTACCCGTACTCCTAAGAGAAGCCATATGTCAAATGCATTACAGTAGGCCAGCAGAGGTGCATGGATCCATATGGCAAGGCCAACAAGTCTAAAAAGTGAGACAGCTTGTAAACCATCTGCAGGTGATAAGAAGCATTGTTGGCCCCTGTACTCACTTGTTTATCCAGTAACAGAAAAGAATTAAGAAATATCCGAACCTCTTAACACAATCAAATAACTTTGCCACCTCCAACATGGGCAGACCTAACCTTTCCCAACACCTCTGCCTTATTCACCAGCATCACCTCTGTGTGTGTGTGTGTGTCTCTGTGTGTGGCAGCTCTCAAACTTCTGAAGATTAATAACACAACTCAGTGTGCAAATTTCCAAGTTCTCCAGAACTGTTCACCTGGCTGGAATTAAAAAAAAAGGGGGGGGGATCTCTCAGACCATGATCTTAAATTTTAAACACATATTCATATTTTTGAAGTATGTGAAACCTTACTCATCAACAGCCATAAATAATGAGTTATGTTTTCCCATAACATGTTAAATCTCTGGTTCTCAAAACATTTTGTAGTCATTCATGTTTTTATGTTTCAAAAATCCAGTAAAATCTCTCTTTAGGGAACAGTAAATTTAAATTTGGAGTACAGAAGTGATTTGTGTAATGTCAGGCAACTGAGTCAGCTGTCCAGCCAGAACAAAAACAAAAATTTCTGACTTGCTGTCATTTGCTTAAACCACTGGCTCTCCCTCTCCCTAGTTTCAGGGTAACTTGATCCAAAAGATGCTGTTAAAGCTAACTCCACAGGAAGAAAGGGAGAAAAAATGATGACAACGTTGCACACAGGCTTTGTTCCTATTAAACGGGCAAACCTCATTGGGAACATTGCATTAGAAACTTTGTAGGGATCTCTTGCATACTTCGTTTACCCAAGATATTCCAGTAGGGGGATGGCCCTTCATTGGGGGGGGGGGATGCGCACAAGGATCTGCTTCTTCCATTCGAATGAACAGAACCAGGAAAAGTGTCCTTGCATTGAGTAGGAATCACTGGATTGGGACTCTGACATGCTGGGTATGTTTCTTTCCTTTTTGCACACAGGAGGATAAAGTCTAGGCAAGTTCTGTGAGGATATCTTTCCACACTTCCTGGCCCTTTGTCTATTCAAAACGATTGTGCTGCTCTGGACCTCATCTTATTTGTTTTGAAAAAGTTGTTTTAAAAAGAATTTCTGCTGTGAATGAGAGATGTTTGAATGGCAACCCCTCTTCCAGGATCAATAAATCCCTATTGACTGTGCTGATGAGGTCTTTATTTGTTTAAGCTGGAATAAGTTATGCTTTGAGGCTTTGGTCTTTTTCATCAGCTTGATGCTCCTGACCACTACACAGAAAGGAACTTTTCTGATTACACACGAAGCAATGCTATGTTTTCCGAAAGCAGCCAAAAAATCATGGGTGCTTTTCTACTGCCAAAGGTTTCTTCCAAAATTTTGTGAAATGAAGGCATGAGTTTATGACACTGGTGAAATTCACAGTGTGTGCAAAACCAGTGTTTTTTAAATTAAACACACTTGTGAATTTAGATCCAGGTGGTCAGCTGTGTTAGTCTGAAGCAGTAGAACAAATGTAGAGTCCAGTGGCACCTTTAAGACCAACAGAGGTTTATTCAAGGTATGAGCTTTTGTGTGCAAGGCACACTTTTTCAAATACATTTTTTTTGGTATTTGTATTTGAATTTGAATTGTATCTGAAAAAGTGTGCCTTGCACACAAAAGCTCATACCTTGAATAAACCTTTGTTGGTCTTAAAGGTACTACTGGACTCTAAATTTGTTCTACACTTGTGAATTAACATTCACTATGCCATTTTATACAGAGTAATATGCCACATGTTTCTACTGAACATTCCAAAATATTTATCTCACTGGCAAGTTCACAGGCTCTTGCGTTGGAGTTAAAAGTGTGTGTGTGTGTGTCAATCATCATCAGTCAGTCAATCATGCAGCTAATTCCTTTAGGGGTCATAGTTTCAACAAGGACAACAGTTGACAGCAGAACTGACAGACCGAGGCCTACCACCTAGATAACAGTTTGTTAATACCAAGTCTTTCCTTGCACAAACAGATGGTCCAGTCCATTCAGTGTGAGCTAATCCCTCAGGCAGTTTTTTGACATTCTAACCCAAACAAGTCCTGACTGAGGGAGGAGGTAGATGGGAGAAGAGGAGAGAAATTAAGCTTCTTAGATTTCATTGTTTACTATTTTTCTTAATAACTGCCATATTTTACACTTGATCCAGATCATTTGTTGACACATTTTTAAAATTACAGAATAGGATTTCCAGCAGTTGCCTTAAAGAATGTATTATTAGCACTGATGCAATAAATCTAGAACACTGGAAAACACACATTTCTTTTAAAAAATATTACTGTGTTCCTCAAAACATTTTACTTGTTGTTACAGAAACAAAAAAAAACATATCAGTGTATTATCCTCCTTAAACTGCACAGGGCCCTAGCAGTTTTAGGTGTCTTTAAGTCCCTATGGTTCCAGTGGAAATAAAGCACGTCCTGAACATTCTCTCACTGGAATCAGGAAGACATGGAGGGTCATATATCCCTTGATGGTAAATTTTTCATGCCACCTCCATTCCAAATGGAACAGACTGGTTAATGCAAATTCCCAGGAAAAGAAAAGTCTGGAATATTCCTTCCAAATTCTAATTAATCTCAGGTATGTGATTCTTGATAATTTGAATTTGATCCAACCTAATGATGTAAGAACAAATCAGTATTATCAAGCCAATGATATCTGATGAACGGACCTTTGACTGTCAAAAGCTTATACCCTGGATATTTTGTTGGTCTCTAAGGAGCTTTTGGTCTTGAATCTAGCTCTTCTACTGCAGACCAACATGGCTACCCACCTGAAACTGGAGCCAAACAGTAGATGTATGTCACGGTTCTAATATACGCAAAGAACATATAAACATATATTTTATTCTTGAGCTTTATAACCAGGCCTATACGTAGTCCATGCTTTAAAATAAATGAATAAATAATAAAATAAAATATTTGATCCAAGTTCTATGCCAAGAAAAGTGGAATTATGTGATTTATTGTGCACATTTACAACATTTTCATTTACTTCCATGTTTGCATAACCTGTCATGTTTGTTGCTAACTGTGAGAGAGACAATGAGATATGCAAGAAGTCACTGATACCTTAACCACTGGAAATGTTTGCATTGGAATCTAAAGTGCCCTTTTGTTTTGGAAATTCTAGTAGGCATTGCTAAGACATTTACAACCGCTATCTGGAATTATAAGGGCTCAAGATCACATTTCTAAAAGCTAAACAGAAACCTTAAGACACAGCATCAACACCACATTTTGCAGCTTTCCTTCATTTACATAGTACCACAAGATATACATAAGATTGTATGATGTAAGCACATACAATGAATGATTTATTTTGTGTTGTTATGGCCAATGGCTAAGACAATAAACTAAACTTGAACATACAATGAATGTCTACTGCTAAACTATCCTGTTTATTGGAAGATGTTCATAGAGGGCTAAGTTACACATAATATTGGAGTTCCTTAACTGGAGATCTTGATATGGTAGTTAGTCAGCCCTAAAAACAGCTGCTGAGGATAAGGATTGGGATTGCAGCATTGGTAAGGTTTTGTTTTTGTGTTTGTTTTTACTTCATCCATGCTATTTCCAGAGTTGAACAGGCTCCTTCCTGATAGCCCTGCTTTAAGCCTTGATAGGGAAAAAAGACAGGTGCCTCTAACGTGTCTGTCTTTATCCCATACAGAGCTTCAAGAAGCACCAGGCAGCCATGTTTGATTTACGGCATGGTGTGAAGAAGAGTAAAAGCTATCATGCTGCCCTGTTCCATGCTTCTGATCTATATGAAGCCCCACTGCAGCTATCTTTTCAGACCAAGTAACATATTCTAATCTTGAAACTCCAAAGTTCTGTGTAGTTTAGCTCAGAGCTGGCATGCATACATGTGCGTGCACACATAGGATTCCTCCATAAAACTGGGAGGCCAGAAAAATTTCTGATTCCATGTTGAGGTCCTTTGTACATATATTTGTATTTGCATAGTCCCTGTGCCTACCTACAATAAACATACATAGGTTGGAGCCTAAGTTTACAGCCCCAGTCCTGTTCCCCCTTCCATGTGTATTTATTCTGTGGACATGAAAATTGCTACTGTTTGGTTGAAAACAGCCATTCATTCAAACTATAACAACTGGTAATTGCCAATTAATTGCATACCATGTATAGATGTATTGTTTCTAATCTATTTTCAGAGGTTGCTCATAGAAAATATATGCACACTAGGAAAAAGGCCCGTTGTGGAAATAAATACAACAATCTCTAGAAAGAGGCTCTGGGTGGGTGCCCTGGCCTTGGACACTCAGTGTCAATTTGCTGTGGTGACCTCAGCAAGGTATAATGACACTGAGTCCACCATTTTCTCCAGAGGAACTGATCTCTGCTACCTAAAGAACAGTTGTAATTTTGAGTGATCTCCAGCCCTTACCTGGAGATTGGCAATGATGGTTCCCCAGAAGGGAATGGTTGGTTTGGAGGGTGGAGTCTATAGCTTTGTACCTGTCCGAGGTCCCATGCCTCCTGAAACCTCACCCTCTCCAGGCTCCATCCCTCACATCTCCAGGAATTTCCCACCTGGAGTTGGCAACCCTATCTCCTTCCCAGC
>NW_015166454.1:322149-325613 GCF_001447785.1 Gekko japonicus | reverse complement strand
AAGAACAGCAAACTGTTTAGAATGTTGGAGGCGAGACTCAAGCAATGCAGCCAGTGGATAGGGACAGATTCTGAGTGACACACCAGAACGCCAACCAATTATGGAGCGTATGGAGTGTTCTAGAGAAGTGCCACCACCATTCGGCTTTTATATATAAGGGAGATTACTTTCTGTCTTTTAAAAAATACTTGGAAGATGTAGATTTCATCCATTTGCTTTAGGCTAAGTATACTAACTCCGAAGTCTTTTTATAAATAACAGCTACGCAAGACGTGCCTAACTCTACATAAGATCAGGCTATATGACCTTTAACCAAAGAAGGGACAACAAGGACATAATCCCAGTTCTCCTTTCAAAAGCCCATTAAAATGTACAGGAGAATGTCATCATGGATTGTGCCTCAGTTATTATTATTATTATTTAAACAGAGTGTTGTGGAAAAAAACTGTTCCAGATTAATTTTGCTATACAAACCTGGACAATAAAAATGCATAAACCTCCAGTACAACTCTCTGGGGTATGGCAGCTATTATCCCCTATTGAGTTGGTACTTACCATTCAGAGCCTGAACGATTCATACAGAAAAATAAACCATAACATTCCTGTTTATTATTGCCTTAGCCGAGAGGCGCTGACATTAAACAGTTCTGCACTGCTGCTATAAATCAGCATGCTGCGGATGTTCCCAGCGTGAGACTGGAGCTCCTTGGTAACAGCACTCATCAAGGCAACCAGCTGCCAAAATTCTTCAAATTAAACTGTTATTACTGTAGTATTCATTAGTCAGTTACTGACTATTAAGATATTTTTATATCAAAGCTATTGACACTGGATATTGCTTTTTAATATGCAAGTTATATATAAACATGATTAAGTGGTTTGTATAGGTTAAGCAGCTTCTGTTATGGCTGGTGCTCCCCTTTGTCAGGGTTGGTCTATTAGAAAGGCTGGCCTGGCCTACACCAATTAACTTCCCCATTTCTGCTTTGATTAATAGATTCTACTGTCAAAGAAAGGCTTGGAAGGGGGCAAGGGGAAAACAGCCCATGGTGTTGTCTATGACTGGAAGTAGATATTAATCTGAGACCAGAAAAAAAGATCTTGAGTTCGTTTGTTGGGTGTTTTAGTTGCCAGTTACCCAAAAGGTTTTATGAAGATTTACAACATTAAAACCAATAATCTGAAAACAATATAAAAATAACAAATATTAAAATTAAGATTAAAATTAAAATTAAAATTCTGCACAATGTGATAAAGAAAATGACTGTTGAGGCTTGATGGATACTTGAGGTTCAATTTTAATTCTATGAGCTAGAGAATTAACCATGGATAGTAAGAGGGAGTTTCTGTAAAACCCACTCCCTTTACCCACAGCAGCCTTGATCTCCCAGGTGACACAGCATTGAAGCTGGACACTGTCCAGAAGAGTGGAAGACAGTTATCTGGGAGTTATAGGATGGCTGCTCTGGGCAACCAGATGATTGACAGGACCGCGCCAAACAATACAGCCAGGGGCCTTAGAAAGCAGAATCTTTCCCATCCTAGAAATGAGGATGTTGGGACCAGCTTGCTGCCTTTAACTGCTCCTAGTACCCAATAGCCCGCCTATATAATCTCTGGCTTACTTATAGGCTGAAAACTCAGTATGTCCAGTCCTGCAAATCTGAATGCCTCTTTCCTAACCATCTTGGCATCAGAGTGTGGCAGAACTAAAACATTATAAGAATTGAAGGAAAGTTAATCTTTCTGTTTTGAATATTTATTAAGTTGAACACATGCATCTTATACTCTCAGGGGTCTCAGGCAAGGGAAAATCTTTCCCATAGGTATAGTATCAATAGTGCACAGCAGTCCCCAAGTTTACAGTTGCTACCATGGCCAGCCTTACCAGCAATGAAAATGGAGAAACTGACAGAGAGGGGAAGTAGAAAGGCTCAATACCAATTTTGCCTCAGTTTTTCCCCCTGAAGAAAAGAACAGGCTTATCTAAAGATGGGAGTAGACAAGGCACAATGTCTGGGCTGCTGGTTGACACATACAGAGAGGTTGTTGAGAGGCACCTAGCTGCATTGGATGAGTACAAATCCCCCAGGTCAGAGTGTGTGCACCCAATGAGTGCTTAAAACTTTCTAGAGCAGGGGTGTCAAACTTAAGGCCCGTGGGCCAGAAACAGCCCACCCATGGTTTTAATCAGGCCCACAGTTCTTTACTTCCCCCTTCCTGTCCTCACCCTTTGAAACTTGGGGCTGCTGAAGTTTCCAGCTCCCTCTGTCTTGTCTTTGCCTGCTTAAGCAAGAAGCTCCTCTGGGCTTGCAAGTTTACAAAGAAAATACCGAACGGATTTTTCCATTAAGGTCTCTGCAGCCAGACAGACTACTCTGGGATTGTTTCCAACAATAGAAACAGTGCTCTGGGACTGGAATGACAGCCCCCAGTGTAGAATGACAGTCCCTAGCAATAGAATCTGTGTTCTGGGACTGGAATGAGAGGGCACAGAGTGGAATGAAAGCACCTGGGAGTAGCAGCAGCATTCTGGGAATGGAATTCCACCCTGGTGGCCCTCATTCTACTCCTAGAATGCTTTTGCTACTCCCGAAGACTGTCATTTCACTCTGGTGGCTGCCATTCCAGTCCCAGAGTAGTCTATCTGGGCCCAGAGACCTTAGTTGGAAATCCATTTCACATTTTATTTGCAACTTTGTCTGTGCTGCAATGTATTTCGATGGAGTCGAGCTCTTAAGAACATAAGAGAAGCCAATGTTGGATCAGGCCAATGGCCCGTGGCCAAAAATACCAGGTGCCACCAGGAGGTCCAACAGTGGGGCCAGGACCCCAGAAACCCTCCCAATGTTGCCCCCCCCCCAAGCACCAAGAATACAGTACATCACCTGCCCCAGACTGAGAGTTCCTATCTGATGGACCACTGATGGACCTCTGCTCCATACGCTTATCTAATTCCCTCTTGAAGCTGTCCATGATTGTAGCCGCCACCACCTCCTGTGGCAGTGAATTCCATGTGTTAATCACTCTTTGGGTGAAGAAGTACTTCCTTTTATCTGTTCTAACCCGACTGCTCAGCAATTTCATTGAGTGCCCACGAGTTCTTGTATTGTGAGAAAGGGAGAAAAGTACTTCTTTCTCTACCTGCTCTATCCCATGCATAATCTTATAAACTTCGATCATGTCACCCCATAGCCATCATTTCTCCAAGCTAAAGAGTCCCACGCACCATTGATTTATACAGGGGCATTATGATACCGGCTGATTTGTTTTCAATTCCCTTCCTAGCAACCCCCAGCATAGTGTTGGCCTTTTTTATTGCAGTCGCACACTGTCTCGACATTTTCATTGAGTTATCTACTACGACTCCAAGATCTCTCTCTTGGTCAGTCTCTGCCAGTGTGTATTTATAGTTAGGATTTTTGGCTCCAGTGTGCATCACTTTGCACTTGGCCACATTGAAC
>NW_015166454.1:314319-322108 GCF_001447785.1 Gekko japonicus | reverse complement strand
CTGGAACCCTTTTTAAAGATGGGAGTGACATTAGCTACCTTCCAGTCCTCAGGAATGGAGGCAGATTTTAATGAAAGATTACATATTTTTGTCAGGAGATCTACAAGTTCACATCTGAGTTCTTTCAGGACTCTCGGATGTATGGTGATTTATCAGTTTTTAAGTTGTTTATCAGTCGTAGGACCTCCTCTCTTGTCACCTCAGTCTGAGTCAGGTCTTTCAACACCCCACCCGAAACCAGTGGTTCTGGAGTGGGCAAGCACTTTTCATCTTCCACCATGAAGACAGAGGCAAAAAAATGCATTCAATTTCTCAGCCATTTCCCTATCATCTTTCAGTACTCCTTTTACCCCTTGGTTATCCAAGGGCCCCACTGCCTCCCTGGCTGGTTTCCTGCTTCTAATGTATTTGAAGAAAGTTTTATTGTTGGCCTTTATGTAAAGCGCCTTTATGTAAAGCTTTTGATAATGTTCCCCTTGATGTTATTTTTTTTTGGCCCCCTGAAGGGGATTTTTTATTGCATTTTCTATAACTAAACACTACATGAAAAAAATAAGGGAGTATCTACAAACTATAGGGATAAAGGAAAGAAACCTCTAAAAACCCAAGAGTGGGTGTCATACAAATTGCTTTAACAAGATTACAAGCTTATGTAGCTAGGTATTCGTATAAAATCATTGAACATGTTCATTATCTTTCTATTAAATTATGCTCATACTTAAACATCATCTACTATGACTTCATAAAAAGCCCAAGAATGCTTATTTTAAACATTTTTTTAAACTTCAGAGTTATAATAACAGATCATTTTTCTCCTTTGGCTTCCTCAATTTATAGCCTCGTTTTGGGGGCACTGCCCCCAAGTTTGAGTCTGATTCTTCACCAGAAGATGGCTCTGCTCCATCTCCGCCATCCTTCATTGGTCTGTCTTTTTCTTCTTTTCCTTCTGTTGGACTGGACGATGCAGGAATTCACTTGCTTTTTACACAGTGTCAATTTTTTCTTTTCCATTCACAAACTTAAAGATGAGTCCTTCAGGCTGAATCCATCTGTAGACAATTTATTTCTTTTGTAGAATTGCAACCAAGTCTTTATATTTGTGCATTCTCTTCCTTATTTCAAATGGAATATCCTTTAAAACCTTTATCTCTTTGCCCTTGATTTTCAGGGTAACTCCATTAGCTGCTTTAAGAATATTATCTCTGACATTCCTTCTGGAGAATCTCACCATCACTTCTCCTGGCAGATTATTTATTTATTTTTCACATTTGTATCCCGCCCTCCCCAATGGGCTCAGGGCGGCTAATAAGGGCAAGGTAATTAGCTGTGCCATAATTAAAACATATAAAATGTAATAAGAACATCCAACACTTAAAAACAACAGTGCTCAATCAATTACAGATATCATAAATCCAAGATGGAATCAACACAGTTCCAGGTGGTACTCCCATGATATTTGTGCCCAATGGCAACGGCTTATCGGATCTTCTTTACATTTTCCAGGTTCTTCCTCTGGGCCTCGTCGGTGCATCCTTTAAGATACCATGATGGTGGTGGTATAGTAGGGCGGCGGCCCCTACTCAAAGTCCTCACAGAAGAGTTCCGTCTTGCAGGCCCTGCGGAACTGCATAAGGTCCCGCAGGGCTCGGATCTCCCCCAGGAGCTCATTCCACCAGGTATTATTCCTTGTAAATTCCTTGTAAATTCTGTATATGATCTGTAGACCATATCAATATCATTTTGCAAAGTATCCACTTTAATATCTGCCATTTGCTCCAATGCTTCACACATTGTCTGTGTGAGATTCTCCCCTTTTTCCTCAGAAATTCCCTGAAACCTTAGGACATAGCTTGCCTTTTCCATTTGTAACTGTAGCGGGACTCATCTGTTTGTCACTTCTTCTCCATTGTCTGCATTTGTTTTTGCAGATTTTTGGTGTTGGTATCCACTTCTTTAAGTTGCTGGTCCATTTGGTCTGGTTTTTTGACAGTCTCGTTAATTTGAGCTTGCTGTATATCCAGCTTTCAATTTATCTCCATCACTTGTTCCACAGAGGGTGTAGTGCTTCATTTAATATCCTTTGAAGGTCTGAGTTTGTGTCCTGTCTGGGCACAACACTCGCTGGGCTGGCACTTCTGGTAACCTTAGCTTTCACTATCTTCTCCTTCTCCTCTTTCCTCGTAGGAGGCGCCATCTTTGAGGAATTGTTTACTTTTTGTCAAAAGTTATCACAGTGTCTAAAGTTTCCAGTTATGCTTGGTAAGTTCCTAGTTCTCTTTTATTTCAGTGTTTTTTGCTTTGAAAGCCTGCCCCCTGCTTTTACGATAGAATTCGCTTTAAGTCTGTCTTATCGGAGGAGAGTCCCCTCCTCCCCTTGCTTCCCATGAGGCAGCTTTAGCTCTTTTCAGTGTTCTCACTTCAACTTAACTCACAATTCAATGATTAGATGATTTCCATTTCACTTATGTTGCCAAATCACTAGATCACCCAGTGCTTGATCCGGTGTGTGCTTCTAGTTCCATCTGAAAACTCTGCAGCAGGACCATCGGGGCATGGATGACCCCCCCCTTCACCGGCAGGATCGCCGGTGAAGAAGCCGTATAGGGCCCCATGGCTTGGAACCCATTAGCAAGGATTCTGTGGGGGATGCAGACAATCGTACCCCCTCCTAGCCACGGGTTCTGGCAATCGTCTCCCAGAGGTCCAGGAGAGCAACTGCCATGGTGAATGCCAAAACCGGAAACTTTCCCCCTTGATGTTTTGATGGGTAAAAGAGATCAGGGCCCTGCGGGACCTTGTGCAGTTCCGCAGGGCCTGCAAGACGGAGCTCTTCCGCCAGGCTTTTACGTAGGGGCCGCCACTGCTACCACCACTACCAATGGTGGTAATACCTTTAAGATCGGGAGTGCCCTGGAAAGCTGGAATTATAAGAACTGCTGGAATTATAAGAAAGCTGGGATTATAAGAACTATGTGACAATGAGAACAACGGACGGGCTCGGACTTTTTAGCGGACAGCGATACCCAATTGGGGGGCTGCTGGAAATTAGTATTGAAATACCAAGACCATCTTGATAAGCACTTTATTGTCAATTTGTACTGTTTGGTTTTTAATGTTATGGTTTTATTGGTTTTATGTATGGGCTATGCCCCTTGTAAGCTGCCCTGAGCCCGCTTGCAGGGTAGGGCGGGGTAAAAATACCTAAATAAATAAATAATAAATAAATAAATAAATAAAAAAAATGGAAGGCTGTGGACTAGACTCTAGGATAGTTAGGTAGACTGCTTAGAGAACTGCAGTTGTCAATGGCATTTCATCTGACTGGAAGGAAGTATCCAGTGGGGTGCCACAAGGCTCAGTTCTGGGCCCAGTAATTTTCATTATTTTTATAAATGACTTGGAAGGAGGGGGTGGAGGGACTAATCATTAAATTTGCCAATGACACCAAATTGGGAGGAGTAGTGAACACACTGGAAGACAGAGATTGAATTCAACAAGATCTGAACACACTGAAAAATGGGCAGATGTGAATAAGGTACAGTTCAACAAGGATAAATGCAGAGTTCTACATTGGGGTAATAAAAATGAGGAGCATCCATACTGGAAGGGGGACACACTTCTGGGTAGGAGTGTGTGTGATCTTGGTGTACAAGTGGACTGTAAGCTAAATATGAGCAGTCAGTGTGATGCAGTTGCAAAAAATGCTAATGCGGTCTAGGGGTATCAACAGAGGCGTAACATCCAGACTAAAAGATGTCATTGTCCTGCTGTACACTGCATTGCTCAGGCTGCAACTGGAGTACTGTGTGCAGTTCTGGAGGCTTCACTTCAAAATGATATGGACAGAACGGAGACGGTGCAGAGGAGGGCAACACATATGATCAGATGCCTGGAGACCAAGCCCAAAAAAGAAAAGCTGAGGGCCTTGGGAATGTTCAGTCCAGGGAAGAGGGGGTTGAGGGGGGATATGATTGATCTCTTTAAGTATGAAGGGCTGTCACTTAGAGGAGGGCAGGGAGCTGTTCCTGTTGGCAGCAGAGAATAGGACTCACAATAATGGGTTTAAATTAAAGGGGGGAAGGTATCAGCTGGATATTAGGAAAACCTTTTTTTATAGTAAGAGTTGTGCAACAGTGGAATCAGCTGCCTAGAGAGGTGGTGAGCTCCCCCTCACTGGCAGTATTCAAGCAGCAGCTGGATGAACACTTGTCAGGGATGCTTTAGGCTGATCCTGCATTGAGCAGGGGCTTAGACTAAATGGACCTTATGGCCCCTTCCAACTATGATTCTATTATTCTATTAAATGATTCCAGTGGCTGTGGATTGACTCATAAGAAAATCAGGAGTAACTTGAGCATGCAGAAAAGGTCCAAAACTACACAGAAACCTCCGGAAACCTTGCAAAACATAGGGCATGTCTACAGAGGTAAATTGGCTTAATAGCTTGGTTTAACAGTATGATTAAAGAACAATTTCCTCTCCTGGAAACTAGTTTTGTAAGTCAGGGAGCTCGGGATGTCTCACAGAGACTATTAAGCAACCAAACCAAAATACCATTCCTTGGACTCTTTGTGGGACCTTTGACATTTAAACAAATATAAACTGAAGTTCTCCGTCAAATAGATGAAGATGGGTAGACGTGTTAGTCTGTCTGTAGCAGTAGAAAAGAGTAAAAGTCCAGTAGCACATTAAAGACTAACAAAAATTTGTGGTAGGGTATGAGCTTTCATGAGTCATTGCTCACTTCTTCATCTGATATATAGATACTGTCTATAGTGCAGCCTAGGATAAATGCACATCAAAGCTCATTCCTTGATTAAAATTTTGTTGGTCTTAAAGGTGCCACTGGACTCAAATTTTGTTCTATTATATTAAAGCTTTCTTACTATTAGTCAAGCCAGTAACTTTATTTTCCATGTTAACATTTTGATGTTGGCATGGAAAGGATCAGAGAGAGAGGAAAGGAACAAAAGGTTTTACCTTCCAGTGCAATGAACAGGGATTTGGAGTCAAACCTTCCAGCCCTTCTGAAGTGGGACAAAAGAGAAGCATGGCAATTTCGTATCTTGACCGCTGATGAGGCAACACTTTAAGGGATAAACCCCAGTAACATTAGCTTCCAATTGGGCATGGTTTTGGCAATATGGAAGAGAGAAAACAACTTTGCTGCCCTCTCTGAAGTAAGTCTTCAATCCATACCAAGATAGGAAAAGAAAAGAAGGGTCCACAGGGCCATTTTACACCTGGACCATTGATAAACCAGCCCTTTTGTAGTGTGTTCAGTGACAGCATCTAGTTGCCAATCATTGCACTACAGCTATTTTGCAAGAACAATGCTTAAGGTCATGGCTTCTCAGATGAGGCCAGATTTGGGGGGGGGGAGAGATTCTTTGAACTCTACTTGCAATACAGTCTTAACCAGGTCTACTCATAATGCTACTTCAGTCTATTCAGTAGGGCTGACTCCCAGGAAAGGATTCTCAGGATGGCACTGACAGTGCATGTACCCTCTTGAAAGAATATAATGTAGTTAGGAGTAGCCAAGTTGTTGCTTCTTTTATTGGTACTATGACTGCATGTGCCTGTAGGATTTTAGCTTTAATAAAGAGCAGAACATAGAATCTGGTACTCTGGGAAAGGGGAATCATAAAAATTCAGAGTACCCATTTTAGAGGATCTAGCTAACTTGAGGCAATGTTAGGCACAGGGACAGGAATTAAGGCATAACGAGATTCCCTCTCTAACTATACAGTACTACATTCTTCTACTGGCTTGCTTTCAGAGACAGAAATGAATATCTGTCCAAGCTATGTGCAGTTGCTATGAAGACAAAATGTGATTTAAAATTGCCTGAGGTTATTAATGCTATAAATCTTGCAGAAATATTTGAACTGATATTCTTTGTGAACTCAGAAAAAATTAAACATACTGTATATCTCCCATAAGTGACATAATTGCAAACAGCTATGAAAAAATTAAACTATTAATTACATCCAGTCTTACAGATAATTATTATATGATTTATTTTTTAAAAAATTAAAAACAAAGCTCAGGTTAGTAAATGCCAATAAATGGCAAGACAATGAGGATTAATCTATTATTCTCATTTGTCTTCTGGAACTGAAGAGATAATTGCAACTTCGTGTCTTTAAACAGACATTCTAGGTAATAGAGTACAATTAGCAGGGTCAGCACAGGTTTGGGGACTTAAATATAAATATCCCTGTTGAAACAAAACTATCATCCCTACACATCTATAGTGCAGGACCTAGTGAGCCACAGATGAGGTGGTGTGGAACTGTCAGCTCCCGCTGCCCCCTCCAATCCTGGGCTGCCTAATCTTTGCAACGTGGTTTAAACTGAGCTGCAAAGAAGAGCCAGCCACAGCTGAGAGTTCTCCCCACAGACTTTGCTGGGGCTCTGCTGGGCAGCCTGGTTTAGACTGGACTGTGCAACCCAGCCCACCTAGAAGCTAATCCTGCAGAGAGAGTTCTCCCCACAGGCTCTGCTGGGACTCTGCTGGGCAGCCTGGTTTAAACCAGACTGCCCAACATAGCCACCCCCATCCCCCATTGTTTTCAATGGAGGGGGGTGTACAGGATTCTGCCCCCCACTCTTTCTAGGAATGAGGG
Source organism: Gekko japonicus (assembly GCF_001447785.1). Classification (NCBI taxonomy): domain Eukaryota; kingdom Metazoa; phylum Chordata; class Lepidosauria; order Squamata; family Gekkonidae; genus Gekko; species Gekko japonicus. The sequence continues at coordinate 315,476 of NW_015166454.1, read as the reverse complement.
AAAAACTCCTATATGTAAAACTACAAGTGAACTCCAAAGCAGCAAGTTCACCCAGAAGGTTTTTAAATAGACTGCAATCCTTTAAACACCCTTTACCTTCAACTATCTGGTAGTCCCAAAAAATCCCAACTATTTTTGGAATTTTACAGGGCTGCCATGTTCAGATAGTTGAATTACCACTTGGTAATCAGCTGAAAAAATACCTGGAAAATATCAATAAGGTATTTTTCGGGTATTTTTTTGGCTTGTTTTATACCAAGTGCACCACAATCACCACAATCTTGGCAACATGTATTGCTGGTGTAGCCCCACATGCAAGTGGGGGAGAAAGAACCATGCCTGATTTATACCATCTCTTAGCTCAGTTCCTCTCTTCCCTCTCTTTAGTAATCTTTTGCATAAAAATCAGGTGAATTATTTTTGTTCTTTCATTGCATCTGAGAAAGTGAGCTCTGACTCATGAAAGCTCATGCTGGAATAAATACTCTTTAAGGTCCCACTGGATTTCTGGGCCAGGATATTCTGATTCCTTTCAGTTTGGGCTGTGGAACTCCCATGATCATCCTGAAGTTGTTTGCCAATTCTATGATTCCTACCTATATTTTCTGAGATATATGTGACACAAATGGAGAGACAGGTGGACATGAGGATTTTTTTATTATTATAAATGTGTGGTAACAGCCAGTCAAGTGATTTGTTTTGTCATGATATTTGTTTTGGAGCGAGTGGGGGCAAATAAAATCTTTGTATAGGGGCCCATGATGGCTCTTCAAGGAAGAATGTACTTAACCAAACTCCTGTGGCAAAGGACTGGCTGGGGAGGGTTTTTTTCCCTTCCTGCTTTTGGGGTGGGGGCAGGGGGGGGCTGGGGGGGGGGTCTTTGATAGGTGAATCCCACAAATAAAAATTTCCTTTCAAGTATATTCTCTCTCCCTCTTCTTTTACAATTTAACCATCTTTCCTTTGATCAGAAGATAAAGAAAGTTTGGAGAAAATGTAATTTTTTTTAACTGGTAGCAAAGCAAAATAATTTCACCAGTTTTCAAGACATCAACAGACACAGGAACTGAAGCTTCTTGGCAGCTATTCCAAAGGTATGAGAAAAACACCCCTGACTCATCTGTTTCTATTAAAATAAATGCCTTCAGTGACAACCC
>NW_015166454.1:302466-314309 GCF_001447785.1 Gekko japonicus | reverse complement strand
TCAGCAGGATATTAAAACATGCTAGACTGAGGTACTGTCTCACATTTACAAAAAAAATACCAACACTGAATGAGAGGGAGCAAAATCTTCTTGCATACATTTAAAGGTGCTTTTAATGATGATTTTATCATATTTATTCAGGCAAGTATGAGCAAAACAGGATGAATAAAATCAGAAGATGAAAGATGCTCTTATTAGGTTGTATAATTAAGTCATTCAGTCTAGGCTCTTGGTTAATAACAGAAACTGCCTGAAATATTCTCAATTCTAAGACTTAGCTCTGGGGGTATTAAAAACAGGCAGGGAAATGATTCTATGGCTTAATTGCAAGGAGTGTGTACTGTGAGATCATAAAGGACAGACACCAGGGGGTGCTACAGAATTACTCTGCCTACATTCGTAGGTTCAGAAGAACAGTTTTAAAATTTTGTCTTCTGCTTGGGATATCATGACCAAGATAAAAAGAGAAAGGAATTATTATAAACTTAGTTTGCCATCTAAAATATTAACAGTGCAATCCTAAGTAGATCCTAAGCATGGGAGCCAATTGTCTTAGAAGTGTCTTACACTGTTTAGCATTGCCCTGCAAAAGAAGAAAGCATGCAACAATCACAGGCTAAGTTCTGAAGCCTCTTTTGCAGAAGTAACTGAGATCCAAGGTAAGTGGAACCTTGCAGTGGTTTCCCTCGGCAGTGAGGATACATTGTCAGTTTACTGTGGGACTGTCAATTATTACGTTACACATTCTTTGAATGAGTGAACTGACTTAAATTAAGCCTGATGTCTGTGCTTACTAGATGGCCATCTTTGACCTTACATATTTTCCTGTTCCATATTACCTGTCATAAAACAGAAACACATTTCGCATGCCAGACAGATATCCACTAATCTCATATTTCAACTTTCAGGAAAGATATTTTTGACCCTGTTACAATTACTCTGCCACCCATCCTGTCCTTACATTTCTCAGCTACATATTCATTCTCCTGGCATCTACATTCCATGAGGTTATGTCCAGACCAGCTTTTTAAAAAAAATATGCACTGTCAAGTACACAAAATCACACACAGAGGTCAGTTTGCACCACATTGTCCTGTCTATCCCATTATTCCTTCAGTACTCTTTTTCATTGCCTGCAGCTAATTATAGAAGTACATAAGTGTGTTCTGGCTGGTCTAGCAGTATTTTATATACACCATTTGTGAACAATCCATGTTCCAAATCAATCAGACAGGGACATGCAGGTACTATGATGATTTCTCTGCAGAACACTCCTAGTCCAGACCAGACTGAAGAATCATTTTGGAGGGGGAATGAGGGTGTCACTGACCATGGTGCTTAATCAGCCACCATATTTACAACTACTTAGACACACAAGTAGCCCTTTTAAAAGGTTCTTTCCATTAATTTCTGGTTTGGTGCTCTGCCAGTCACTTTGGAAAAGCCATCTGGAAACACCTCAGGTCTTGCACTGTGCTTATTTCTGGCAGTTACACCCTAGGTCAGTGGCGGCGAACCTATGGCACGGGTGCCAGAGGTGGCACTCAGAGCCCTCTCTGTGGGCACACGTGCCATCGCCCCAGCCAGGCCCAGACCATCATTAAAGTGTTGAATTCTCTGCCAAATAATTTTAAGTAAATGAAAGCATTTGGGATTGCTTTCCTTACTTTGTTTGGATCATCTTAAGTTAATATATGGATTGTTTTTTCTAAAGTAAAACCTCAGTATTCAGGTTAAATTGCCGTGTTGGCACTTTGCGATAAATCAGTGGGTTTTGGGTCGCAGTTTGGGCACTCGGTCTCTAAAACGTTTGCCATCACTGCCCTAGGTCTTGCACTGTGCTTATTTCTGGCAGTTGTCTCACATCTTTTCTTGCATTATTGGAATCTTAATGCAACCATCCATATACATACTTTGCTAATTTCACCTACTAACATCTGTTAGCAGAAGCTAGACACAACTACTTCAGGACTAGTCCAAGATTTATACACAAATACACACTTCCTTCAGCAAACTGCAGCAAATTTAAATGAAGAGCAGATATATGTGAAGATACTGAATCACGCAACCCTACTGTTTGTAAAGAAATATCTGAAGATGGAGCCAGCAATTGTGTAAGGCAACAGCATGTGTCTTATAGGAAATGCAAAAACCTTAGTTTTAGGACAGCAAGAAACCAGAGCTAGATGGAAAAAGAGGAGTGATGCAGACACACCCAGTCAAACTGATATCATTCACATGAATGACCAAGCTCCCACCAGCAACAGGGGACCAGGATTGTTTAATAATAAAAAAAATCCCAATAAGCATGAAAAGCCAATTATAAAAACTGTCTCAGGAATGCTGGAAAAATCCTCCCTCTTTTCCTAAATATTTCTGTTTCTTATTCTCTCAAGTACTCTCTTTCCAACTAAGATAACTAGATTGCTCGTTGGGTTTCTCTTCTAATTGGAGCCCTATCAAATGGGCCCTCCCCCAAGCCACATTCCACAGATGCCCTGTGGGGATGCCAGCCTCCAGGTGAGTCCTGGGGATTCCCTGGAATTGCAGCTCCTCTCCAGACTAGAGAGATCAGTTCCCCTGGAGAAAAGGATGCTTTGGAGGGTGGGCATTGTACCCCAGAGAGATCCCAGTCCTTCTCAGGCTCCATCCCCAAATCTCCAGGAGTTTCCCAACCAGGATCAACCCCCACCCCTCCATCCTGGCAAACAGTTCTCGGTAGTGCCGCTTTCCCCCTCAGACACGGCTTCTCAGGTCGGCTGCCTCGGCGGAAAGGGCGAATGCCAACCCTGGGGCCAGGCACAAGGGCTCCCCGCGCCACCTGCCGAGCCCTTCCCGCCCGAATGGGGGCGCCACCCACTTCCCGCCCCACCCGTAGCAGACCCGCCAGACTCACATGCTGCCCAGCATTGGCGAGGGCGGGTAGCAGCCGTAGGTTTCCCGTTGGGTTTTCACCTCCCGCTGCTGCGGAGGGGGCTCCAGCCCGCCATTGACTCCCCTCCAGCCCCGCCGCGCCCGCTGCTGCTGCGGCTCTTCTTCTTCTTCTTCTTCAGCGGCTCCCTCATCCTCGTCCTGCTTCTGCTGGGGGAAGGTCACTCTCGCCGGCGGCTCCTTGCTCTTCGTGCCCTTGCCGGACATGTTCTGGCGCCTCAAAGCCGTCCTGGCCGCGGCTGGGGAAAGAAGGGGAGCGTCGGCCGGCGAAGGGGCCACAAACCTCCTTCTCGGCGGCCAGAGAAAGCGCTGGTCTCCCTCCCGGCACTTGCTGCGGCTAGTCCGCCCGGAAAGGAGCCCGGGAGCCCGGCCAAACGTGCAGGGGGCTGATTCTGAAGAGAGCGGTGCTGAGGAGGAGGAGGAGGAGAAAGGCACCGCCGCTCTGCCGCCTTCGCCCCTCTCTCCTTTTCATCATCTCGTGCTAGGACAGCCTCATTACTCAGAGCGAGCGGGAGAGAGGAGAGGGCGAGTCAGCAGCCATCCGAGAATATCAATCCTTTGGCAACCGGAGGGAGGAGGGCAGAGGAGGGAGGAGGAGGAGTAGCCCCTCTTTGCAGCCACAGGAGCAAAGGAAACGGGAGGCTCTCTCTCACACCTCCCCAGGGGACGCAGGGCAATTTCGGATATGGCAGCTGCTCCTACAAAAGAGAACTCCAGGGTGCAACTTGGCTACAGAAAGTGCCCTTCACACTTCACTCTGTGCCAGGAGCTTTTAAAAAGCGCATTTGTTCACGGAAAAGGGCTCACGTGCATGACTTTTTAAAAAGAATGTGCGATTACGGCTTAAGAGGCATATTGTAGAGTGACAAAGGCTTCAGGGGTGTAATGGCTAATTTGACGGCGGGCCATTTGGAAAAGATGACGAATTGGTTCTCGGGTTTAGGGGTGTTTTCATTTAAAGCACATGCTCTTCGGTTGCTGGGTGTGTGCACGTGTGAACATCCAGCATCCAAAAAAGCTATGTGGAGACAAACAGTAGAAGAGAGTTTGTTTTCAACCAGAACTACCCAATGTTAAGTTGAAAGTCAAATTACAGATATTCTTTTCAAAAAGGTATCAGCCAGAACACAGTTATTTGGTCATCACAAATCTGTTCTGCAAGAACAAAATACACTGAATTTTAAGAGGGCAATTAGCTCATTACCTAATGTTGCAATAAGTAATTTGTGTTTAGCTATATATTTACTGGCTTGGCTTTGACAAAATCACAGTCAAAATGTAGACTTCCAGACTTAGGAAAATATGAGCAGTAAAAAGCTGAAAACCGTAATAATGCTGCATTCATTTGTGTCTCATTTGAAAATGAACCTCATTATGCTGCATTGTACAAGGACTGAAAGCAAAAATTCTTGCAATCACAAGTACAGTCCTATTATACTTTTAGTTTAAATGTATTTGAATTCTAAATACTGCAGTCCTGTTAAAGGCAGTGGAAATTTGATTAAGGATGAAGCAAGGGCTAATCAATCCCTTATTTAAATAAAATATGTTGTATATGCTCCTATATTGCGTGTGGTCCTAGGGTATGTTATAAATGCATCTGCAACACATTGGTTGCAAATGACTGGAGAGTCAGACTGTTGATCTTACCATGCTACACTAGCTGATCCAGAACAAACCTTTGTCGGCCCCAACATCAGTAGTTGGGAGAGATCTGGAGTTTGCTATTTTATTTTGGTTTTTACTGGAAATGTTGTACATACTCCTGTATTTCTTGTCCAGAAGTAGTGGTGCCAAGCCTATTTTCTAAGTAGACCCATCACAGGCCTTTGTTTTCACTAAATAAGCTAAAGGTGCTGATATTTGACTTGGAAATGCATATACTCTTTGACATTTGACAGAGCAAATTGTGTGCACCACTTCTAGAATTCATAATAAAATAATGAGCAATCCCTGACAATCCCATCCTAACCATAATTTACACTCGTCTCAGTCCATTGAAATCAGTGGGCTTAGAAGCAGGTAACTTGGAGTGGCAGTATGACCAAGCTACGACGTACCCTCAGAAACATTGTTTTGAAGAACTACTTTTTTCTTATACCTCACAATGTATATATTTAGAATTTAATTTTCAGAAATTATGTTCAGAATGTCAAAATTCAGTACACATTAGTAATATTGGGAGATTACATAGTATGTCAGGCAAAACATAGATGTTAGGTACATTCTAGTATTATTTATTTATTAAATTAGATTTACTAGGCCACCCTTCCCTACAAGTAGGGCTCAGGGTTGCTTACAAGAGAGTAGCATACAATAAATAATTTAAATTAAAACCAACATTAAAACTACCCCAAAACAAATCAATAAATAGAACTTAGATATTACTTTAGTACACAATGAACTTATACAACTAATGAGAAGACAGGCTTTGTGTAATCTGCTAACTGCATACTGTTGGGTAGGCTATACATATGTATATGTAGTTTTTCTTTTGCATTTGAGGGAAAAAATATTAGTACTGTTTTCCAGGATGTTAAGCTTGAATCCATTACAGAGAAAGTAAATGGCAAAGCTTACTTTACTTATACTGTCTTAGCCAAATGCTTATAAGAATGGTACCTAGCAGACACATGCCCAAAATATAAATAAATCTGTGGCACTGGCACCTTAGAAACTTAGAAACTTGCTGGTTTATTGAGATATGAGCTTTTGTAAGCAAGAGTCTACTTTTTCGGATAAAAGAGTACAATAAAGACATATAAACACACACAGCCAGGGCAAATGACCGATAAGGGTTTTACTGTGATTACTTTGCATGCAGAAAACCTAAATTGTTGTAAGCCACCCAGAATTGTCCCCAGCATGCATTTCAATTTCAGGGGAATTACAACTGTTCAGTCTTCAAAATGTGACAACTTGTTATTGTTGGAAAAGCTATAAGGAAGTATGGTGGAATTTAACCATGATAAAGGACAAAAATGGTAGGGACCTAGCAGAAGAGATTAGGAAGAGATGGCAAGAATACACAGAACTATACAAGAAGGACCTCAGTGTCCTTGACAACCATGACGGTGTGATCACTGACCTCAAGCCAGACATCATGTAGTGTGAAGTTAAATGGGCCTTAGAAAGTATTACTAACAACAAAGCTAGTGGAGATGACGGTATCCCAGCTGAGCTATTCAAAGTCCTAAAAGATGATGCTGTAAAGTGCTGCACTCCATATGCCAGCAAATTTGGAAAACACAATAATGGCCACAGGATTGGAAAAGGTCATCTTACATTCCAATCCCAAAGAAGGGCAATGCCAAGGAATGTTCAAACTACTGCATAATTGCACTCATTTCACACGCTAGCAAGGTCATGCTCAAGATCCTACAAGCTAGGCTTCAGCAGCAGGTGGATAGAGAACTGTCAGAAGTGCAAGCTGGGTTTCGAAGAGGTAGAGGAACGAAAGATAAAATTGCCAACATTCGCTGGATTAGGGAGAAAGCAAGGGAGTACCAGAAAAAGAGCTACTTCTGTTTCATTGACTATGCTAAAGCCTTTGATTGTGTGGATCACAACAAACTGTGGCAAGTCCTTAAAGAGATGGGAATACCAAACCACCTCACATGTCTTTTGAGAAACCTGTTTAACAGTCAAGAAGCAACAGTTAGAACCGGATATGGAACAACTGATTGGTTTAGCATAGGAAAAGGAGTACAACAAGGATGTATATTGTCACCCTACTTAATTTATATGCAGAGTACATCATACGAAATGCCGGCCTGGATGAATCACAAGCCGGAATTAAAATTGCTGGGGGAAACATCAACAACCTCAGATATGCAGACAATGCCACTATAATGGAAGAAAGTGAAGAGGACCTAAAGAGCTTCTTGCTCAGGGTGAAAGAGGGGAGTACAAAAGTTGGCTAGAAACTCAATATTAAAAAAAATAAGATCATGGCATGTGGCTCCATCAGTCCTTGGCAAATAGAAGGGGAAGTCATGGAAGCAGTGACAGAATTCACATTCCTGGGATCCAAGATCACTGCAGATGGTGACTACAGCCATGAAAGTCTTGGGAGGAAAGCTATGGCAAACCTAGACAGCATAATGAAAAGTAGAGCCATAATGAAAAGTAGAGCCATCACCCTACCAACAAAAGTCCATATGGTCAACCCTGACTGTTCCCTAGATGACCAGATACTAAAGCTGGAGCTCAAATACTTTGGCCACCAAATGAGAAGGGAGCACTCACTGGAGAAGACCCTGATGCTGGGAAAGATTGAAGGTCAAAGAAGAAGGGGACAGCAAAGGATGAGATGGTTAGACAATGTTATCGATGCAACAAACATGAAATTGAGCAAACTGCACAGGAGGGCCTGGTGTGATATGGTCCATGGGGTTGTGAAGAGTCAGACTCAACTGTGTGACTGAACAACAACAACAACATCTTTCTACTATATAAAATAACTAAAGATCATTCGTCATAGAATCCTAAACCCTATTTGATCCACATTTCATTATTATAATCATTTTCTGCCTGAATTTTCCTGCCCAGACAAGTGCAATATCCAATTATGCATGGATCTGACCTAAATTAAGTGCTCTTTATTGTACCATGTTTTTTGCAAACTGTTCACAGTCATAAACATAGATTTTCTTATCTTGTGTATTTTGTGTCAATGTAATTAACTATAGAAAGATGTTCCTGTACTGTTATTGGTGTATTAGTGAAGGATTCCGCAAGCCCCTTTATTTTGTTAAGACTGTGAAGAGTTGAGTACAGTTTGTTATGCTGCACCTCAGTTTTAATCTGGTCTCTAAACCTGGACCTGGACCCTAAACTAGAATGAGCTGGTTATCTTGAAGAATTCTAGGGCAGTTCACATAATAGTCACCACAAAGTGATACTGATAGTCACTACATAGTCACCACAAAGACTTTTCATCAGACATGCACCTGGGGTTCTGTGCTGATAATTAAATTCGCAAGCACAGGGGCCCAATTCAGACTGATCTGAATTGGGCCCCTGTGCTTCCAAATTCAATTATCAGCACAGAACCCCAGATGCATGTCTGATGAAAAGTCTTTGTGGTGACTATGTGGTGACTATCAGTACCAGGAAAATAGCGCAATGGGAAGGATGAAGCCCCTTCTGCTCATGTCCCATGTTCCTAATCCAAACTTGACCTACACATGCCTGGGAATTAAGTTCATAGCTGGGAGTGCCCAGAACACATCTTGCCAAAAGTCCATATAGGGGACAGGTGGATTTTGTATCATGAATGGGCCCTGAGTTTGAACTGTCATAAAAAGAATTTTGCTTAAGTAGAAGCAGCCTCACCACAGGATCTGAAGAACCCAGAAAGGCAGGGAAGGGCATTAGAAGACTTTATCTCATCAGTCTGGCTGATGAAAAGATACAGCTTTGCTGTATAATTAATGACATGAGTTTAATAAAACTGAAGAAGAGTAAAAAAGGGTAAAGTGGATTTTTAAACGAACTGACATTTATTACTATGCCAGCAGTTCTTACTGCTGATCATAGCTCAGAAGTGGGTCTCATGCAGGTGAGTTGAAATACCAGGAGGGAAGAGGAGGATGAACTGGGAGAGGAGGCTCTGAGAGGCTGAGAAGCAAATTTGAATTTGCTTTTACGTAATGTGCCATGGAATATATCCTGTTACTCAGAAGTGCTACGCATTTATAAATGCCAAGCATAAAATATAATCATGTTTAGAATCAAATTATATGAAATTCCTCCATTTTGTGTTAGGAAGGAGAAAGCATTAAGTTACTGTGGAAATGTGTCCTGGAAAATATAGTAAGTTTAGCAATATGTCTCTCTTCAAAAAGTTTGAGAACCACCATAGTAGTATGGATTTTTAAAAAAACAACCCATTACTGCTGTTATTAAGTAGAAAATCAGTTCCCTGATCCATTAATACTTACCTTAAATGAAGTATCTCATCCACATTTCGTTTAATATAGAGTAGATGACATTTTGGTCTTAAATAATGCAAGATTCAAAGTAGGCAAGGTTTAATTTTTAATTGTTTCATGATCATCCCATTAACAGAAGTACATTGATGCTAATAACAGTATTTTAGCACTTTAAAGAATCTAAAGCACTTCACAGATATTATTGTGTAATCCCTTCGAACAACATTAGAACATTATGTGCAAACTGGACAAATTATGGTTTCTGCAAGAAAAAGGGTAAAGTGGATTTTTAAACGAACTGACATTTATTACTATGCCAGCAGTTCTTACTGCTGATCATAGCTCAGAAGTGGGTCTCATGCAGGTGAGTTGAAATACCAGGAGGGAAGAGGAGGATGAACTGGGAGAGGAGGCTCTGAGAGGCTGAGAAGCAAATTTGAATTTGCCTTTATGTAATGTGCCATGGAATATATCCTGTTACTCAGAAGTGCTACGCATTTATAAATGCCAAGCATAAAATATAATCATGTTTAGAATCAAATTATATGAAATTCCTCCATTTTGTGTTAGGAAGGAGAAAGCATGAAGTTACTGTGGAAATGTGTCCTGGAAAGTATAGTAAGTTTAGCAATATGTCTCACTTCAAAAAGTTTGAGAACCACCGTAGTAGTATAGATTTTTTAAAAAACAACCCATTACTGCTGTTATTAAGTAGAAAATCAGTTCCCTGATCCATTAATACTTACCTTAAATGAAGTATCTCATCCACATTTCGTTTAATATAGAGTAGATGACATTTTGGTCTTAAATAATGCAAGATTCAAAGTAGGCAAGGTTTAATTTTTAATTGTTTCATGATCATCCCATTAACAGAAGTACATTGATGCTAATAACAGTATTTTAGCACTTTAAAGAATCTAAAGCACTTCACAGATATTATTGTGTAATCCCTTCGAACAACATTAGAACATTATGTGCAAACTGGACAAATTATGGTTTCTGCAAGCCATAGTTTGCCTGGAATACTGTAAACCAGAACTATAAATCACAGTTGGAAAACAATACACCAGGGTTTGAAGGATCATGGACATTTGCTTATGGCTAACCTACTATGTTCATGTCAGAGGCAAGGTTCAAACCAGAAATCTCCTAATTTATGGTTCAGTCTCTTGCAGTGCAAACTTAAATTGACTTAAACTCTTCTAAATCCATTGAAGGCAAGGCAGTGTAAATCCATTGGACTCTTGACATTGGACTGTTAGCCACTACAGTCCACCAACTCTCAGCACTGATATTCTGTTGCCGGTTCCTAGGCTTGGAACCCAGCTGTATTTTCCACCGGCAGGAGGCACTTTCACCAGCAAATAAGAGAGAGAGCAATTTTCCCACCGTGTATCTCCACTTTGCCCTCATGCTGTCCCCAGCAGCCCTCGGACCCCCGGGGACAGGATTTTAGTGCACATGACAACTTGCACTGGGAGGCTGAGGATGGAAAATTCCTTTCTTAGAGCACTGCTGCACATGTATATCATAAGTATCAAACCATAATGTTACAAAACAGAGAGTTCACTGGATTTTCATAGGCAGGAACAACTTCCCAAAGTATACTGTGACATAAGTGAGGAAGTAGGGCTCAAATGCAAAACCAAGTGCAATTTATTTGTCAGTGATGCTATCATATATGCCACAAAATGCTAGGATTTTTTTACTGAGATCTGTTTCTCGATCCGTAACATTTGCTCACACATTATTTCAGATTATTGAAGCATGGTGGAAGCAGAGATACTTTACTGTACTCAGCAATTTCAGGCTTAAGTCTTTCTAGTTGTCACACATGATAAGCTGCTTTATGGTTCATTTTATCAGACTTGGGTACCTAATCCCTTGGTTTCTAGAAGTCAAGTGTTCATGTCCTAAGAAAGGACATGTCACTTCTTCACACCCCATCAGACAAAGACGTCATGTCAATCAGAGCAGTCTCACCTATTAATGCAGTCAAAGCTGCTTAGTGCTTCATTTTCTCTCAAAACTTTTATAATTTAAAGGGGCTGATCAATTAGAAATAAGTATTTTATATGTGGGAGCCCACAAGGACTTGCAGGAGGCATCTCATATCCCCCTCCCCCACTATTTCCTCTTTCCTGAAGGCCCCATAACCTCTCCCCTTTTCCTGCTTCCTTCTCTCCTAGTCTTGCCAACCACCAGGAGGGCCCTGGAGATCTCCTGGAATCACAACGGATCTCCCAGTTACAAAGATCAGTTCCTCAGGGTTGCCAGCTCCAGGTTGGGAAATTCCTGGAGGTCTGGTGGTAGAGCCCTGGGAGGGTGAGGTTTGGGGAGAGAAGTGACCTCAACAGGGAGTAATGCCATAGAATCCAACCTTCAAAGCATCCATTTTCTCCAGGAGAACTGTTCTCTGTTGTTGTGTATTGAAACCTATGTTAAGCTTGAGTTCTGAACCAGGATTGTAAATACACCAATCAGAGCTGCGCAATGTTCTGGAGGGAAGCACTCTGATTGGACCTTATTTGTAAATAGTGATTGGTTGTTATCTGACTTGTGGGCATGGCTACCTAAGCCCGGACTGTTTAAAAGAGAGCCTGTTGCTCTATGTTTCTGTCTCGTTCTGATTTCTTCTGACTTCGTTAATAAAGCTGATTCACTGTTCACTAGCTGTGTTGAGTCTCATACTTAACATCTGTCATCTGGAGAACAGTTGTAATTCTGGATGATCTCCAGCCCCTGCTTAGAGTTTGACAATGCTAGTTCTGGAGAAATGGTTTCTTTGGTGGGAGGGGTCTATTGCATTATACCCATCTGAGGGCATCCCTACTCAAACCTCACCCTTCATAGTCTCCAGTCCCAAAAACCCTAGGAATTTCCTAACCTGGAGTTAGCAACAGTATTTCCTTCCCACCCAACAGCCAACCTACTTTTATCTTAACTCTCTGTCTTAACCCCCCCCCCCGCAGCCTC
>NW_015166454.1:287413-302073 GCF_001447785.1 Gekko japonicus | reverse complement strand
CCCAGGGGTGTCAAACTTGTGGCCCAGGGGCCGGATCAGCCCCCCCCCCGGAGGGCTTCTATCAGGCCCACAGTGGAACTGGCTGTCTTCTGCTTCTTCTTCCAGTTCTGCTGCTGCATCATCGTAGGTTTGCAGTTTACAGATTCACACCTGAACAGCATACTCAAGATTACAATAGCACAGACATTTTGATGCAATAGTCCAGAGCAAGAGCTGTCAGTTATCAGACACTGTTAAATAAACAAAATATTGCAAGAGTGCTAATGTTTTAAGCAAGAAAAACCCTTTGTGTTTCTGTCCTTTATAAAGCTTATATCTCCACTACGTGGCATTACATTTATGACACACACAGCCCGGCCCAACAAGTTCTCATTTATGTCATATCCGGCCCTCATAACAAATGAGTTTGACACCCATGTTCTAACTGCTATACCACACTGGCTTTCATAGGCTGTATGCTGTTGAAGAGTAGCAAGCAGCCAGGCCTAGTTGAGTCAAGCAAGTTGGGTGGTGTCAAGTCATTCAGAGGCCGCTGCCAGGCCTAGGATTGCCAACCTCCAGGTGGGAACTAGAGATCTAGAGTATCTCTAGATGACTAGAGTATCTCTAGATGAACTGAACTCCAGATGACAGAGATCTGTCCCCCTGGAGAAAATGGCTGCTTGGAGGGTGGACTCTATGGCATTATATCCACTGCGGCCTCTCCCCTCCCCAAACCCTGCCTTTCTTAGACTCTACTACAAAATCTCCAGCTATTTCCCAACCCTGGAGCTGGCAATGCCAGTCAGGCTGGCCCAAATGAATGCACCCTCAAAGGCCAGGAAAGGGGCCCTGCCCCCTCCTCCTGCCTTTTACTGGCAGTACCCAGCCTGGAATACTGTGGTTGCCTAGCAACAGCCAATGAGGGAATCTGTTGTGCCCTTTTATCATTTTGAGGGTTTTTAAACTCCAGAATGTTTGTTTGTTTTTTAAGATTTCAGATTTCCCTGCAAACCTGGGGCATTTTTCAGGTTTGTAGAAAGATCTATCTTGCCTGTTCACAGCTCCAGTCACCAGATTTAAGTATCCAAAAAGGTGGTTGACTTGGCTATTAGAATATAACAGCCTGTTATTAAATGTTAAATAATTCAAAAGGTCTGTTATCATCACACCCACGTGCTTTCCTAATTGCTCAAAGCAATTTACAATAACAGGTGTACATTAAGACTGACCAGAAACCTGACATATTAAAGTAACACAATTAAACACCATTAGACCCAGTCAGTGAAAGGCTGGTCTAAACAACAGATTTATATTGCCTTGGGGGGTTCGAGCGGGATACAAGCTGAAAGCATAAATAAATAAAATAAATAATAACAGCCCATTCCAGAAAGCCACAGAAAACATTGCTGCCTTGGCAGTCACTGATCTTACCTACTTTGAGGAGGGAAAGAACACAAACTTGTGAGGACTTAACATCATCCAGACTCATGTGAGGAAAGGTAATCCTTCAAGTATTTGGAACCAACACCATAAAGGTCATAATTATCACCCTAAATTGGATTTGGAAGCAAACCGGTGGCCAGTTCAGCTGCTGTAATATTACCATCATATGGATAGTTTGATTATGCCCTTTAATAGATAGACTGCTTCATTCTGGTCCAAGTGCAGATTCTGAGTCATCTTCAGGTGGTGACCCATGTTGCATGTTGCAATAATCCAGTCTCAAGATTATTGCAGCATAGATCAGTGTAACTAAATCAGCCGTGTCCAAAAATGGGCAAATTTTCCTGCCCAAATGTAGCTTACAAATGAGTATAAAACTTTTGTAATTTCTACCATAGTATTCTTAGCCTTTATAAGGCATAATGTAAACAACCCAATTATTTAGGCCAAATGTTGTTTTATTTTCCACACAGGAAATGTAACTTGAGAGTCATGGAAAACCAATATAGCAGTCCTCCTTCATGCAAAACTCTTGAAAAAACAAAACAAAACATTGGCCTGGATCCTACCACTCTCTTTACCAAAGCATGAAGCCTTCCATCAGCCTAAGGAGCCTTCCTCCAAGTTGTGGCTCTTCTACTGAAGGAGGATCCAATTATTTTATTGACTGATTGATTGATTTATAGATTAAACTTTTAGACCGCCCTCCCCTGTATACACAAGGCTCAGGGTGGTGAACAACAATAAAACACATTCATAAATAATATAAAAAATTCAAAACAGTAAGATAATACACAGTTAAAACATTACCAGATGGCACTAAAAACTTCGGATTGTGCCACTGCCTTGTGGGGAGGGAGAAAACATGGGGGGATGCTAAATGAGGTGGAACCTGTTGCTGTCCTCAACCAAAAGCCTGGCAGAGCATCTCTGCCTTGCAAGCCCTGCAAGCCTTGCAAGCCCTGTGGAATTAGGTCCCGCAGGGCACAGATGTTATCTGGCAGAGAGTTCCACCAAGTAAAGGCCAGGACCATTGAGGACAACCAGATGTCTTTCTGGCTGGGGATCACCAGTAGATTCTTCTCTGCAGACTGTAATGTTCTCCGGGGGGGGGGGAATACCAGAGGAGGCGGTCTCATATATGGGTCCCAGACCATTTAGAGCATTATAGGTTAATACCAGAACCTTGAACCCAATTCGATACTCCACCTGGAGCCAGTGCAGCTGGCGCAGCACTGGTTGTATGTGTGCTGTCTGTGATGTTCAAGTAAGGACCCACACTGCCACATTCTGGACCAGCTGCAGTTTTCAGATCAGTCTCAAGGGTAGCCCTGTGTACAGTGAGTTACAATAGTCCAATCTGGAGATGACTGTTGTATGGATTACTGTGGCTAAGTCAGGACAAGACAGAAAGGGCACCAGTTGTCTGACCTGGTGTAGTTGGAAAACCACCAATTTGGCAACTTTTGTGTTCTGGGCCTTCATTGATAAGGGGACTAGAACCATGCCCAAGCTCTTGACAGTCACTGCCAGTGTTAGGAGCACACCGTCAAGAACAGGGAGTTGGCACCGCAATCCTGAGTCCCACACATCCAGCCACAGAACCTCCATCTTAGCAGGATTCAGTGTCAGCCAGCTCTGTTTCAACAATCCTACCATGGTCTCCAGCCCCTCAGCCAAATTTACTGGGGCAATATCTGGCTGCCTGCCTATCAAGAAATACAGCTGGGTGTCATCAGCGTACTGGTACTCCCAGATGAATATTGCCCCCCCACCCCTTAGTTTGGGACTGATGGAGGACCAAGAAACCTGATGGGGCCAGCTCTTTCAAGGAGACTGTTTCACCCTCCCTTGCCCAGGTCTTGGTCACACATGCCAGGTCCATCTTGCACTGCAATATAATTTTGCCAAACAAACTGGTACTACACAGTTAACCGACCAAAGAAACAACACCAACTGTGTATGAATTATATGCAAAATAAATTCTATTAAATAAAGAACAAAGAATGTACAATTCCACAGTGTAGTGGTTATTTGCTTGATACAATCATAAAGACACCAATTTCCTATGTCCATGAAAAGGTACACAATCAATAGTCCATATACATCAAAGTCTAATAGACGATACAGGCAAAGCTTTTCCAGATGAAAGATCCACAAAAAACGGTTCAAAGTGGAATCAGGAATTCCAACGAGCATGCTAACTAATTGATTGTCTCATCACAACTTTTTCAAAGGAAATAACATTCCAGGATTCTCTATACCCATCTCAGAAGAGAACTCTCCATAAAGTTTCTCTGTGTTGTATTTCCTTGCATCAATGGTTTTTCAATTTTGCAGCATCATGGTCTTGTTATTAATGGACCAGGCATTGCACACCATCACTGTCGAAGGGGTGTTATTTTCCTAGCTCTCACACCAACGTGTCTTGGGATGGGATGTAGGTTAGAAGGAGACTGAGTATAACCGTATCTCTGTCTCCTTCCATTCCAACACCTTCTCCCACTGCCATACCTCCTTCTACTCCTAATCACTGGGATCCCCAGTACTGGTACTCCCAATGTTATCCAGAACCATTTTGTTCTTCTCTCCCTTCCCTCACCCATGAAACAGCAGCCCAGTAGTATAACAAATCCCATATTTATTACAGGTTTAACACAATTTATACTTTAGCTAATCTAATCTAATCTAATCTAATCTAACTTCGTCAATGGTTGCCTAACTAGCCTAATTCCCTAAACTCTATTCAGTTCCCTTCCTCTCCACTGAACTAATATTAATACCATATTCCAGTTAGTAGATGCTGCTGTAAAGGCTTCTTCCTACTACCAGAAACTAAGATAAAATAAAATATCTCTAATAGTTGGTCTGACCAGTCCTCCTTAAATTGGAGAAAGGCTCTGTGTTGGAGGAAGTCTTCATATCTTGCTAGAGGAGTGGTAGGACACAGGCCAATGGTTTCCATAGAAATGAGAAAGAAACAGGAATAGCGTTTGAAGTGGTCTACTGACCACCGGCAACTGGCCTTTAACTCATTGTACCATCGGGCCAGAACTATATAGCCAACTGATGCTGTTCCAAGATGTACCCATTGTTTTAATTGTTATAATGTTTTATCATGTTTTAATGTTTAATGTTTTAAACTGAAATTGTATTTATTCTAGGCTTGCCAAGTCCCCCCAGGGGGCGGGGAAAACCCCACCCCAGAGGCCTGTTCCCCACCGCCGGCAGATCGGGCCCCAAGGGAACCCCACCCCCAAAGCACGGGACGTGCCCGGCGTCAGCACATCACCCGGAAGTGATGCAGCCACGCCGGGTGCGCCGGGGGTGGGGCTGCAGTCATCTGAGGGAAAACTCTATGTTTTTCCCTCGGATGACTGCACCCCCACCCTCGGTGCGCCCGACGTGGCCATGTCACTTCCGGGTGACGTGCTCATGGCGCGCACGTTCCCAAAGGGAGGGAGGGAGGGAGGGAGGAAGGAAGGAAGGAAGGAAGGAAGGAAGGAAGGAAGGAAGGAAGGAAGGAAGGAAGAAATAGTATTCCAGGCTGCCAAGGTATACATATCAGGGTATGTTGATAATCTCCTTAATCTAACAATCTCCTTAGAAGCATTGGGAAAGCATTATGAATTATGAGTTCATCCATTACTTGCAGCTGAAAATCCTGCCATTTACTTAATTCATGTACTTAAGAAAAACAAAGCCTGGACTACAGCAGATTTCCTCTTTCCTCCTGAACAGGCTAACTGCACATACAAGATCTGCCATCTAATCAGTAGACAGCTTTAATCAGATCCACATACAGATTTTTCCCGCCATCTTGTACTTATACATGTATACTGTTTTATCTATTGATGCCTATTGGCTAATTTTAATTTAGATTTTAAATGGAGAATTTGTATATAATTTTGTTGTAAGCTGCCCTGAGCTCTACTGTAGGGAAGGGCGGCCTAGCAAATCTAATTTAATAAATAATAAACAAGAAGATGGCAGATAGTCCATTGTGCATGTGACTCAAGAGCAGAGGCAATGGGGTTTTAGTTTGTTTCAGAGGACAGAACTATGGTGAAGGAATACATGAGTGGGGGGAATGTGATCACAAGGATACATCATGTCCACCATATTTGCATTTTCATTGGACCAACATACATATAATGGCATGCATTCAGGGCTGTTATCATACAGTCTAGAAAAGCAGACTTCCCATTGCACACAATATGTACATACATAGGCTCTGTGTGGATGTCCCCCATTCTCTCCTCACAGTTTTGTTGTTTGAACGTGGCTATCCGGGATTAGTTGTGCTGTGTCTCTCAAATGCCACATGGCTACAGAGCTGATCATTACTAGTCACTTGAGACAGTGATCAAGGAGGACTGTGTCAGACCCTTGGTCAATCTATCTCAATGTTGTCTCCTCTGACTGGTAGCAGTTCTCCGGGTTCTCAAATTTTTCAATGTCTGCTATTTGAAATCCTTTAACTGGAGATACCTGGGTCCTTCTGCCTGTGAGGCATGCCCTCAGTCTTTGCACCACAGCCTCTACTCACAGAAGCACACTTAGTATGGGAATGTTATACAAAAGCTCTCTGAAACATAGCATCTTTCCTTCTGTGTTATTTCCAACTCCCACTTTTCTACAAGAGCAGAAAATACTAAAGCTGCATCCCAATACAAATATCAAGGCATGGAGAGATACCATTTTAGAGCCAAGAACAAACTGGGCCTGCAACAAGGAAAATTGCTGAAAATTGCTGAAACAACAAGTTAACAGGAAATCTTATCCCAGATAATGTCACAACCAAGTCTTAGGTAGCCGATGGTCACCTTATAATTGATACGTGTTTATCTGAAGCCACTGTGAAACAAGAGGTTGTGGCTCTGCAGTACAGCATCTGCTTTGCGTGCAGGAAGTCCCAGGATCTATCCCTGGTATCTCCAGTTAAAAGGGTCAGATAGTAAGTGATGGGAAAGACCTTTAACTGAGATCCTGAAGAGCTGCTGTCAGTCAGAGTAGATGAAAGATAATACTGGCCTTGATCTTATGCAATTCCGCAGGGCCTGTAAGGCAGAGATGTTCTGCCAGGCTTTTGGTTGAGGGCAACAATGGTTGACCATTGGCTGGCACCTTTCCTTCTTTCCTCTTCCCTCCATGTTTTGAGTTCCTTCCCCTTGCCCAGAAAAAAAGTGCCCCCCCAAAAAAAGTGTGTGTTTAGGGGTATTAGACATTACCTCTTCCTCCTCACTCTCTCTAATCCCAGTATTCTG
Source organism: Gekko japonicus (assembly GCF_001447785.1). Lineage (NCBI taxonomy): Eukaryota > Metazoa > Chordata > Lepidosauria > Squamata > Gekkonidae > Gekko > Gekko japonicus. Next base: position 295,381 of record NW_015166454.1, on the reverse strand, counting down.
TGTTTCAGCTCTCCATTTGAAACACTGAAGCAAAAGGATCTACTCTGTATTTATCCTTCCTGACAAATGCTTAAAACTATGATTGTATTCCCACACCCTCCTGGGAATTTAGAAGCTGACAACTGAGTGAACATGCATTTACAATATATTTTTCTTTCACTGCATCACTCTAACATTCTTGGAATTGTGTTAGTTCCAGAATCATCCAGCATTTTGCAGGCAATGTTTACAGAATATTTTACAACTGATGTTCCGGATACATTCAGATATGTGCTTCCAGTTTGTGTTCTATGAAATGTGCTCATATAATGGTCAGTCAGGGGGAAGCAGTGGCTCAAAATATTAGTGCCAGACTATGCAAGAACATCTTTCCAAGTGCATCACCTTGCACTTGGCCACATTGAACCCCATTTGCCATGTTGACGCCCACTCGCCCATCTTTGACAGATCCCTTTGGAGTGCCTCACAATCCTCACTGGTTTTCACCACCCTGAACAACTTCGTATCATCCGCAAATTTAGCCACTTCACTGCTTACTCCCATCTCCAAATCATTAATGAACAAGTTAAAAAGCAGTGGACCAAGTACTGATCCCTGCGGTACCCCACTGCTTACCACCCTCCACTGAGAAAATTGCCCATTTATACTCACTCTCTGTTTTCTATGAACTAGCCAGTTTTTGATCCATAAAAGGACTTGTCCTTCTATCCCATGATTTTTGAGCTTACTTAGGAGCCTTTGATGAGGAACTTTATCAAAAGCTTTCTGGAAGTCAAGGTAAACAATATCTATTGGATCCCCCTTGTCCACATGTTTGTTCACCCCCTCAAAGAACATTAACAGGTTAGTGAGCCACGATCTTCCCTTACACAACCCATGTTGAGTCTGCCTCAATAGGTTTTGTTCATCTATGTGCCTACTAATTCTTTCCTTAATAATGGTTTCCACCAATTTACCCGGTATCGGTAGGTGAGGCTGAGAGAGCTCTTTTGACAACTGCCCTTGAGAGAACAGCTCTGAAAGAACTTATGACTGACCCAAGGTCACACCAGCAGCTGCATGTGAAGAAGTGGGGAATCAAACCTGATTCTCCCAGATTAGAGTCCATGCTCTTAACCACTACACAAAACTGGCTCTCCAAAACATCCTATCACTAATAGCCTTGCTCAGGTCTTGCAAACTGAAGTTGGTGACTTCCTCTATTGACCTCCATCTATCTCATGTTGGGTTTTCCTCTTTCATTGCTGCCTTCAGCATTCCCTAGCATTCTCATGACATGTTCAACGTACAATAGTCTCAGCTTAATCGTTTTAGTTTTTAGACTGAGTTAGCAGTTGGTAAATGGTTATCCGTATTCATCATTCATCTGTTCGTTTGTGTCTTCAACCTACGCTGATCTCTCATGAGAAAGCAAGAGTGTAGCTGTAGTTCTGTGATTTATGGCTGTAATTCTGCATCCTCAGCCTTTTGGCTCTGAATTCATATCAGTAAGCAGCATGGAGGCTGCCTAATGCGGAGTCCTGTTGGCAGGTTGTGAAGGTGTGGAAGCAATTACACAAGAGAAGCAAAGCCATGGAGCAAGTAGTGAAGGTGCTGCAATCACATTCCTACTCCACATTCCCAAACCATTTTCGGTGCTGTCCAGCTCACATAATGAGATGTTAGAACAATTTTGTAGCTGGATGCAAGTTTGCTGATTTGTTTCTCTGCAAGCATCACCCTTTGCTGAGCAAACCCAGTCCAGAAGGGACAGTGTCAGATAGAGTCTTTTAATCTTCATATTTATAGTTCTGGATTTTGGCATAAGTTAATTGTAATCACAGAACAGTGGACTGTGATGTGTATATTTTTATCCTTGTCTCATTAATATTAGTAACTGATTGAGTCCAGTGTGTCAACTGAAAGGCTGTAATCATGCATAAAGCAACAGTTAAACTGGTAAAATATTTATGAGGGGATTGTACTTTTTCAGTTTTATAAGAAGTGTATTTTTATTTTTCTAATTGATAATTTTTCAAGCGTTATTACAGTCTTCAGCTGAATTCGAATATCCCAATTTTTTGGCATGGTCTCTTTCTCTGTGATATTGGCACTGTGAAACAACATTTTGAATATTCATGAGTTAGAAAAACACAAAGTTGAATGAACACTAAAATATCTTTCATATGTATGCTTCCTTTCAGCTCATTACAAATTGTGTGTGTGTGTGTGTGTGTGTATCTATATCTTGGCTAAGATGCTGAGTGGGAACCGGGAGACTGTTCTGACTATTTTCCTGGAATCAAGAATAAATAACATTTTGTGCCTGGGTAAATTAGCTTCTTGCAAATTGTTCTGTATAGGTTTTCCTCAAAGTAGTAGCTGTTCTCAGATACCATTAGACACTCTTAATCAATTAAGAAAATCTGAACAGTTACGCTTTCAAATATTTATGAAGAATCAGCACTTATTTTGAAGACATCGACATATTATTTACAGCACTCAGGCCATTTTGTAAAAAGCTTAGGATGGCAACTAAACCCCATTCTGGCAAAACTGCCAGTGTAGTACCCTAGATGTGTCTGGGACTCTTTTTAATTTAAATTAAATTAAATTTTTAATATTCTGGACTATGTAGTAATTCATCCATGCAGGACTTGAACAGCCTGGCTGTTCCACTGTGTCTTTCTCACAAGTCTTTTGTGCCCTGGTGTATATGATTAGTTCCAATACAAATGCCCCATGCTGTCTTTTCCTGTGTGTCAAGTTGGGCATGTGATTAGAGGAGTGTTGTACAGTGTGCCATACAAATTCCAGTCCTGCCCAATGCTCCCTCTAAGATGTAGAGTCTTGTGAGCACAAATTCTACTTTGTGAGCTACTGTCATTAAAGTTGTGAGCGAGCAATTTGGCTACTGCATAAATTAGTTTGCTCTGGAGCCCTCCTTCCTGACCTAAGACAAAAATGTGTGAGCTGGAGGCTAGAAAACTGTGAGCTAGCCCACACTAACTCAGCTTAGAGGGAACACTGGTCCTGCCTCTTCCTTCTGTTCTGCTGCTGATCAGCTTATTGCAGGCCACCGTGTAAACTCTGCCGTATTCCTATCTTCATCTTGGGTGAAATTCAAAATGTTTCCCACCTGGGTGCTTTTTGAGAGGCATTCGGGAGATGGCGGCAATGGCTTCTGTGAATGTGCCATGGTGCCTTCTCTTTATACTGTCCTCTTCTCTCGCAAAAAATCTGCTCCTCAAGGTTTCTTCCGCAGATGCCACCTGAATTCTTGTCTGCTGGTTGGGTGACATAGCACAAGTGGCCACACTTCCTTTGAGGTGCACATGCCTGTCAAAAGGATATGTGTTTGCTGAAGAGGATTCAGACCCAGATCCACCTGAAGAGCTCCCAGAAGCGTAGTTGTTACAGACTTCTCCTGGGCACACAGCAGTCCTCCATACAGCACAGGGTATTTGTTCCTTCTCTTATGTTCCATGGGAGGGCAGAGGCAAAATCACATTGAGGAGGAGTGCAGGCATCATTGATCATCTGCATCCATACATGGCTGAAACAGGGGTGTTGGCAGGAAGCCACACTATGACTGGCAGTTGTTGATGTGGACAGTTACTATGTTCCCAGCTCCTTAGGGATGGGTGCTTTTCTGCTTATCTTTTTCTACTGAGGGGGTATGATTAGCTATGCCAGCAGGGCACCATCATTACGACTGAACTGTCCCACCCAAATATGAATGTGCAAACCAAGGCCGGTATCACACACAAACTCCAGAGCTGCCATCTGCTCTCAGAATGACATTAGTTGTCTAGGACTGTGCCCAATGCATTTTCTTTCTCAGAGCAAATGAATTAGTTTTGTGAGGGTCTATTATACCAAATGCACTAAAAGGTTGCATTAAAGGGTGTTGTACTGAACTATATATTTTTGCAATCTATGACTGCTTTAAAGCCATTTTTGCTGGTGTTCATCCTTTGAACAGTTACAAGGGTTTTTGTTGTTGTTGTTGTTCAGTCGCACAGTCGAGTCCGACTCTTCGCGACCCCATGGACCAGCTCCCGCCAGGCCTTCCGGTCTTCCGCCGTCCTCTGAAGTTTGCTCAACTTCATGTTCGTTGCATCGATGACACTGTCTAACCATCTCATCCTTTGCCGTCCCCGTCTTCTTTGACCTTCAATCTTTCCCAGCATCAGGGTCTTCTCCAGTGAGTGCTCCCTTCTCATTTGGTGGCCAAAGTATTTGAGCTTCAGTTTCATTATCTGGCCTTCCAGGGAACAGTCAGGGTTGATTTCTTTGAGGATTGACTGATTTGTTCTTCTTGCAGTCCAAGGGACTCTCAAGAGTCTCCTCCAGCACCATAGTTCAAAAGAATCTATTCTTCGGCGCTCGGCCTTCCTTATAGTCCAACTCTCACAGCCATACATGACTACTGGGAATACCATTGCTTTGACCATGCGGACTTTTGTTGGCAGGGTGATGTCTCTACTTTTTATCATGCTGTTTAGGTTCGCCATCACTTTCCTCCCAAGGAGCAGGCGTCTTTTAATTTCATGACTGCTGTCACAGTCTGCGGTGATCTGGGATCCCAGGAACGTGAAGTCTGTCACTACTTCCACAGCTTCCCCTTCTATTTGCCAAGGAGTGATGGGGCCGGATGCCATGATCTTAGTTTTTTTGATGTTGAGCTTCAAGCCCACTTTTGCGCTCTCCTCTTTTACCCTGAGCAAGAGGCTCTTTAGGTCCTCTTCACTTTCTGCCATTAGAGTGGTATCGTCTGCATATCTGAGGTTGTTGATCTTTTCCCCAGCAATCTTAATTCCCGCTTGTGATTCATCCAGGCCAGCATTTCGCATGATGTACTCTGCATATATATTAAATAAGCAAGGTGACAGTATACATCCTTGTCGTACTCCTTTTCCTATGCTGAACCAATCAGTTGTTCCATATCCGGTTCTAACTGTCGCTTCTTGGCCCTTATACAGGTTTCTCAAGAGACATGTGAGGTGGTCTGGTACTCCCATCTCTTTAAGGACCTGCCATAGTTTGTTGTGATCCACACAGTCAAAAGCTTTAGCATAGTCAATGAAGCAGAAGTAGATATTTTTCTGGTACTCTCTTGCTTTCTCCATAATCCAGCGAATGTTGGCAATTTGATCTCTAGTTCCTCTACCTCTTCGAAACCCAGCTTGTACTTCTGGTAGTTCTCTATCCACGTACTGTTGAAGCCTAGCTTGTAGGATCTTGAGCATGACCTTGCTAGCGTGTGATATGAGTGCAATTGTGCGATAGTTTGAACATTCCTTGGCATTGCCCTTCTTTGGGATTGGAATGTATACTGACCTTTTCCAATCCTGTGGCCACTGTTGCGTTTTCCAAATTTGCTGGCAAATGGAGTGCAGAACTTTAACAGCATCATCTTCTAAGACTTTGAATAGCTCAGCTGGAATACCATCACCTCCACTAGCTTTGTTGTTAGTAATGCTTTCTAAGGCCCATTTAACTTCACATTCCAGGATGTCTGGCTCGAGGTCAGTGATTATACCGTCGTGGTTGTCAAGGACATCGAGGTCTTTCTTGTATAGTTCTTCTGTGTATTCTTGCCATCTTTTCCTAATCTCTTCTGCTTCTGTTAGGTCCCTACCGTTTTTGTCCTTTATCATGGCCAGCTTTGCATGGAACGCTCCCTTGATTTCTCCAATTTTCTTGAAGAGATCTCTAGTCCTTCCCATTCTATTGTTTTCTTCTATTACTTTGCACTGTTCATTCAGGAAGGCCTCCTTATCTCTCCTTGCTGTTCTCTGGAAATCTGCGTTCAGTTGGGTAAATCTTTCCTTTTCGCCTTTGCCTTTCGCTTTCCTTCTTTCCTCTGCTATTTGTAAAGCCTCATCAGAAAGCCACTTTGCTTTCTTACATTTCTTTTTCTTTGGGATGGTGGTGATTGCTGCCTCCTGTACGATGTCACGAACCTCTGTCCATAGTTCTTCAGGCACTCTATCTATCAAATCCAGACCCTTGAATCTATTCTTCACCTCTACTGTATATTCATCAGGGATGCGATCTAGGTCAAACCTGAATGGCCTCGTGGTTTTCCCAATTTTCTTCAGTTTAAGTCTGAATTTTGCAATGAGTAGCTCATGATCTGAACCACAGTCAGCTCCAGGTCTTGTTTTTACTGACTGGATAGAGCTTCTCCATCTTTGACTGCAAATTATATAGTCAATCTGATTTCGGTGTTGCCCATCTGGTGATGTCCATGTGTAGAGTCGCCTCTTAGGTTGTTGGAAAAGGGTGTTCGCTATGACCAGTGTGTTCTCTTGACAAAACTCTGTTAACCTTTGCCCTGCTTCATTTTGCTTTCCAAGGCCAAACTTGTCTGTTATTCCAGTTACCTTTTGACTTCCTACTTTAGCATTCCAGTCCCCTATGATGATGAGGACATCATTTTTTGGTGTTAGTTCTAGGAGGTGTTGTAGGTCTTCATAGAACCGGTCCACTTCAGCCTCTTCTGCATCAGTGGTTGGGGCATACACTTGAATTACTGTGATGTTGAATGGTTTGCCTTGGAATCGGACAGAAATCATTCTGTCATTTTTGAGATTGTATCCCAGTACTGCCTTTTGCACTCTCTTGTTGACTATAAAGGCCACACCATTTTTTCTACGAGATTCCTGGCCACAGTAGTAGATATAATGGTCTTCTGAGTTAAATTCGCCCATTCCTGTCCACTTTAGTTCACTGATTCCTAGGATATCGATGTTCAGTCTTGCCATCTCATTTTTGACCACGTCAAGCTTACCTTGATTCATAGATCTTACATTCCAGGTTCCTATGCAGTATTGTTCTTTGCAGCATCGGACTTTCCTTTCACCATCAGACACATCCACAACTGAGCGTCCTTTCGGCTTTGGCCCAGCCGCTTCACTCTTTCTGGGGTTACTTGTACTTGTCCTCTGCTCTTCCTCAGTAGCATATTGGACACCTTCCGACCTGAGGGGCTCATCTTCCGGCGTCATATCTTTTAGCCTTTTGATACTGTCCATGGGGTTTTCTTGGCAAAGATACTGGAGTGGGTTGCCATTTCCTTCTCCAGTGGATCACGCTTGGTCTGAATTCTCTGCTGTGGCCTGTCCGTCTTGGGTGGCCCTTCACGGCATAGCCCACAGCTTCACTAAACTACACAAGCCCCCTCGCCACGACAAGGCAGTGATCCATGAGTGGGTTATCCTAGAACAAAGCTTGAGTTCAGTGGCACCTTTAAGACCAACAAAGTTTTGTTCTGGGTATAAGCTTTTGTGTGCATGCACACTTCTTCAGAAGGGTTATCCTACCCAATCAGAGATCACTTAGTGAACTGAAAGAAATTGTGATGGTATGTAAGCAATTAATTGCTTATGTATTGACATTACTAACAGCAACTGAAGCAGCCTTCAGAAAGCATTGTCCTCACTCTTAATGGATTGCTTCCTTTTGATGCGATGCCCAAACAATCAGTGAAAGGGGAGCTTTTCCAAATGCTGCCAAAGATGTTAACGAAAAGTACTCCTTTTGGCTCAGCCAAAATATTTCCTGTATTGTATGTTCTGAATAACTGATGGAAGCAGAAATTCACAATCACACTTTATTGGGGGGGGGGGGTCTCAGCAGTGTTATGAGATCTTTAAATATGGAGCTCAGAGTTAACACATTTCATGAGCAATGTATCAAACATCACCATCATCATCATCATCATCATCATCATTATTATTATTATTTTGACTTAAATCCTGCCCTCCCTGCCAAGGCGGACTCAGGACGGCTTACAACAATTCAAGGATACAATTAAACAGAACTTCCAGTTATGGCTGCGCGCTTGGCGAACGACTCTCGGGTCAACTCCCGTAGTCGGATCGCCCACACGCTGTCTGGAGGGATCCCGCCAGTGTGGAGATCCATTTGGGAGTCTGGGGGATGGCTCGTGCCGGCACACAAGCCGGGAATTGAGGCTCC